>NW_025334583.1:300000-438507 GCF_014858855.1 Bufo gargarizans | reverse complement strand
ATGGACTATGTGGTACCAAACGAGAGAGAGGGGTCAGCAAACAAGCCGGGGTCAGAAGCATGAGCAATCCAAATAAGCACAGGAGCAAGAACCAAGAACACAGTTCAAGTCAAAGACAATCACTGACACTGGTGAATGACCCGGAAGGGATTTGAATAGAGCGCTGAGTCCCTGGATCAGAATCTGATAGGTCCATGACTTGGTGCTCCATTAGTCAGAAACAAAAGGACACAGTAATAGAGCAGCTGAGCAATCAGCCCACTGCTAATCTCTCCCAGCATATGGTGTGTCACCAGGGGGCATGGATCAGCAGTGCATCACTCCCGGTGCAGTCTCTGGAGCCCGGACAGGTAAATTTGTTACTACTGCTCTATAAGAAGACACCAATATTATGAATGACAGATGGTGGGTGGGAGCCTTCTACAACTTTTGCATTGGGACCCTGGGTCTTCAAGTTACACCACTAGTCACCTGACCGCATATAGTTTGGAAAGACCTTGAAGGTCTTTCTCTAGGGTTCAGTTCCAACTGCTCATGTGGGACCTCCACTGTCCGGACTCAATACCTCACTTGCAGAGTCTAGGCTTCCGTGTAAAGCGTAGGAAAAGTCTGTACCACACGGACAGCAAACCCACCATCTGACTGCCTTGGTAAGAAAAACATTGCCCGTGTGTGTTGTAATGCATCCCCTCTTTGGCGTCCCCACACTGGTTACTGAGGCAGCCACCTTGACTGTCAATAATGGCATTTTAGTTTTATAATTGGCTCATTTTGGCAGCGCTGTTATATACAGCATACAGCTCATAAATCTTCATTTTCCGATTTCTCCAATTTAAGAGACGCGTTGAAATCCCCATTCAAGTTCAGTCGAATAAGAGATATTTTCCTCTAGCACAAGTCGTCCTCGTCCTCCTCTCCAGCTTCAGTTTGGATTCATGAAACTGCCACTCCGGATAACAGACCTATTTCATAATGTGCTGAATGTTCAGAGCCAAGAGTCTTGGCAACCTGACAGTAAATGCACAAGGAAAAAGAGATGTAGAAATGGCTGCAGAAGAAAAACATTGCATTTTACGCTTTAAGATTTGTAGCTGGGACTAAGCTTTTACCTTCCATTTGCAGAACCTAAAGTTGGACCCCCAGATCTGGAGGTCTTAGGGCCCCTTGACTATACAAACTCATGAGGTTCTGCCAATAAGAGAGAATTGTTGAGATCAGAAGAAGACTATTAGTCATAAGGTCATAAGCCTCTTGCCAACCATTCCTCAAATCTCTGTCCCTGTGCAGTTGGGTTTTTCATAGCTCTGAAGGCACAAAAGATTGAGGAATGACGGATAAATATATATCTTATGGATATTTCAGAATGTCTACTGGCCAGAAATCTTCAGACGTTGCCTTAATGCCCGAATAGTCAGTCAAGCCCTCCGATACAGGTGTAGTGTAGCAGAGCAGTGGTTGGTAATGTAGCTTTGTAGCACTAGGGTTCTAATTCAGAAACCAACCAGGTGAACATCGCCATGGGTCTCATTGTCTTAAAGGGCCCTCTAAAAAAATTGGTTGTGCTTATATCGAGAATATGGAAACCAAACTATAATCTGACTTAAAGTCCAGTAACTTATTACTCCAACATTAAAGTACACTTAGTTTTAAATTTCCTCTCAGTGTAGAGTGGCCTCCCGAACTCCAGAAAATGTATTGTTAAACTAGGTACAATGCCCTGTAAGTCTATCTCAGCTGAATGTAATACCTTTCTCGCAGCAAACTTTTGCTTTATTCTGAATTAAAAGTACTTTTAATCCATATGCAAATAAGCAGTTAAGTGCACCAAGGGCTGGGCCCAAGCACTCTGTGCACCCTTGCTCCTCCTCCTTCTTGATGGACAGGATCAGGTGAGATGACTGTGCAGGAATCTGATCAACAGCGGTGAACGTCCCTTGACAAAACTACGCCTTTTACAGGAATCCCTTCCGAATTCCACGTACACATACATGGTCGGTTTGGCATGTACGTTATGTGTTTTTAATGGGGAAAGAGGAGAAAAGAGACCTACCAGAGACCTCAGGTGGCCACTTTTCTTCTAGGAGAGCAAAAGGATCGGATTCAATACACCCAATCCTTTTCTTCCCCAACACCATCTGTCGGGGAAGAGTTGGGAGCTCTGAAACACATTTGATTGTCATTCGGCATAGTCCAATATTGCTTGGCCAAAATTAATCTATAGTGGGGGTGGACTTTAGGCTGAGAGTCCTGTTCAGTGACTCTGAATCACTGATGATGATGCTTATTTTTGCACCTTTTTGCTCACAGAGATGGAAACACAAGGGCACTTTGCCTCTTTTCCCCTATAATACAGGTTTAAAGATAACTTTGGGGTTCATGAGGTTGTGGAAGAATGGGGGAGTTTTTGGCAAACCCCCTCCCACACACACACATACTTTACGGGGCCTGTAAAGGGAAGATTACTTACCTGCTTCCCGGTGCTGGCTCTCTGCTCTTTCTCCTCCCGGCCTGTGATTCTTCGCTGCGCTCCCAGGATGTAAACATTGGCGGTCTCTGGCTGCCCTTACGTCATGACAAATGGTCACATGTCGACAAGTATGCCTTGGATGCAGCTTAGGTAGGTACTTGAAGGGGTTATGCCATGACTGATGTAAAACATAAAAATCAGACATTATATAGGACATGACAATACCTTTCTACCAAAGCTAGAACCAGCAGTCTGTACCTCACATGGGTCCAGAGATCTCCACATTCCCTGCTCCAATTGCTCTGCTAGATTATCTTCAGCCTGGCAGCTCAGGGAGTGTGTCCTTTCTGCGGCAGCTCTCTACCTGTAACTGCCACGGTTGCTAACAGAAAATATCGCTGCTGACAGTTGAAGATTTAAACTGAGAACATTCGACCAGCTCAGTGAGAAGGACAAAAAAATAAGGAAAGGAACAAACAGCAGGTGGCGCTATACAGATACATTTTATTGAATAGCTCACTGGCTACGGTATACAAAAGTTTTAATTACATGCAAATACAAAATTATTCAGATCCAGGTGCTGGTTTGAAAAATGTAGAATAGTTTCGTGACCCAACCCCTTTAAAGAGGCCAGGCCCATGTGGAGACCTACTGAAAGTGCTCAGTAGTATAGAGACTTATTGGCAATGCTGTTTACAGATTCTTAAGATTCCTTGGCCAATGGTTTAATACGGGAATCACACTACAGTGCTGTATCACCCATTTGAAAAAATAAATGCCTCCAATAATTCATGGCTGCAGCAATAATTGGAGCCAAGTGATTCCTGTCTCATCTCAGACAATGGGGGCATATTGCTAGGATATGTCTCCATTGTCTGATAGGTGCGGGAGCCACTGCTGGGACCTGCACCTATATCGAGAACAGAGCGGGCCAAAGTGGAAGACTCTGGTCCGGCCACCACCAAGCGCTCTCCCATATACAAGTAAATAACCGGCCACTGCTCTTATTCACTTCTATGGGCCCGACAGAAATAGTCGAGCCAGCGCTCAGCTATTTTTGGCTACCCCATAGAAATGAATGGAGGATGGCTGAGCATGCGCAAGTGCGCCCTCCACCACTTTTAGGACTCCGTTTAGGAGAGAAGCGCGGGTCCCAGTGGTGGGACTCGCACCTATCAGACAATGGGGGCATATCCTAGCGATATACCCCCATTGTCTCAGATGAGACTATCCCTTTAATCTACAGAAGGCCAGGGATCTGCAGTCTATGGCTCTCTCACTGCGGCAAAACTACAATTTTCAGTATGCCCTGACAGTCAAGTCCTATCAGGGCATGATGGGAGTAGTATATTTTTAACATCAGGAAAGTCACAGGTTACAGACCACTGATTTGGAAACAATCTTCATTGCATTGTGCATCACAGGTTATTATTCAGAATAAGAGGTTATCTGAACTATTAAATATGTCCCTCAAGGCAGCAACTGTGATATAATGATGAAAACATGTATACTTACCTATTTCATCCTCCATTGCTTCCTGTGCCACAATTCTGGTTCTCTCCACCAGGCTTTGTTCATTTGGTTGCAGCAAATCACTGGCCTCAGGGGCCACATGACATATACCTCTGATCCCAATGACCGGCTGCAGCAGAGTCCAGGGTATACAGCAAATCACCACTGCAGTGGTAGATTGGCACACCCCTCCAATTCCCTTTTATAGCACCAACTCATTCCACAGTGCTGTACATAGATTGTTATTGCTCACAATGGTTTCGGTTTATGGATGGAGATCCACACAAACACAGGGAGAACTTACAAACTCCATGCAGATTTTGTGCTTGGCCGTAGCATATTTCTATGTAGAGTCCGTGAGGAAAACTCCTCATTTTCAACCTGCACTTTGTAAGCCGGACCATTGGGATACACTCCCTTGCTCACTTGGTATGGCCGTACCTCCCAACACTCGCTCAACTTGCCTCTGGGACGTTTCTTTTGCGGAGTTACCACAGATTGGGGTGCTGGGACTCTCTTCCGTGTCCCACAGAATCGGATCCGCCGTTGAAAGGATCTCTGGGTAGGTTCGTGCGGAGTGGCTTGCTTCCAATAATCCAGCATTTCTGGGTGTCCAGACGGATCACTCCAACACTCTCTAGCGAAATGTCCTATATTTCCACACTGCCAACACTGTGCCCTTCGACGTCCCCCTCTCTGCCTGCGTGCGGGAGGTACCCCTATAAATTGGTAGTAAGGCAACTTAAGGTGAGGAGGTTCTGGTGTAGGAACCCGCAGGGTCGCCTGATAGGCTTGTTGTCGGGCCGGACAGGCAGCCTCAGGGAGATAGCACGACTCCATCCGTTTTTCCAGGTGCATCAACTTTTCGTGCATAGCACTCAGGGAGCTCTGCAAGTGTTGTACCACTCTGACCTGGACCTCTTCGCACTTTGTAACCCCGAGGGGTGTGACAGTCTGGGTCCTTATCACTCCGGACGCATAACTTTCCTCTTTGCTCCGTGCCACAGCCTCTGCCAATATTTGGCAAAAGGTTAGGGCAGGTAGAGGGTCAGCTCACAGTAGGCCCTCACTTACAATCGTTTAGAGGGCCATCTCACCAGCAGGCCCACACCTACAATCTTTTAAAGGGTCATCTCACCCGCAGGCCCTCACAGGTAATGTTTTAGAGGGTCAGCTCACCAGCAGGCCCTCACCTACAATCTTCTAGAGGGTCAGCTCACCAGCAAGCCCTCACCCACAATCTTTTAGAGGGTCAGCTCACCAGCAGGCCCTTGCATATAATGTTTTAGAGGGCCAGCTCACCAGCAGGCCCTCACCTACAATCTTTTAGAGGGTCATCTCACCTGCAAGCCCTCACAGGTAATGTTTTAGAGGGTCAGCTCACCTGCAGGCCCTCGCCTACAATATTTTAGAGGGTCAGCTCACCAGCAGGCCCTCAGCTTAAATCTTTTAGAGGGCCAGCTCACCTGCAGGCCCTCGCATGTAATGTTTTAGAGGGTCAGCTCACTAGCAGGCCCTCACCTACAATATTTTGGAGGGTCAGCTCACCTTCAGGCCCTCGCATGTAATGTTTTAGAGGGTCAGCTCACTGGCAGGCCCTTGCCCATAATTTTTTCAATGGTCAGCTCAGCAGCAGGCACTCGCCTCTAATGTTTTAGAGAGTCAGCTCTGCAGCAGATCCTCACCCATAATGTTTTAGATGGTCAGCTCAGCAACAGGCCCTCGCCCGTAATGTTTTAGAGGGTCACCAACAGGCCCTTGCTCTTAATGTTTTTGAGGGTCACTAGCAGGCCACCAATCATAATTTTTCAAGGGTGTATGATGCCCTCCTTTATGTGTAATAAAGGGTGTATTGGAGTGCCAATTCCTTGTAATTTCTGGAAGCCCTTTCACTTAGTGCATAGGCTTTATGAGTGTAGGAGTCCCACCACCTGAACAATTGTACAACAATGTGAATGAGGCCGTCCATTATATGATATACAGGTTGTATTGGAGTGCCTCTTCCTTGTAATTTTTGGCAGCACTTGCACTTTAAATACAAGTAAATATACAGGAAATAATGTTTCCTAACAATTTTTCCTCTAAAATCGATTTTATCTTCAGTTTGGTGCGTATTATTGTCAGTCTGTAAAAGTGGCGTACTACTCGGACAACATCGTTCCCAGCAGCGAACTGCGAGTCCAAGATGCATCCAGACATCCTCCCCATGCTGTTCCTGAACCATTTCAGTGGTGTTTCCATAAATTTCTGACCTTTTCTTATGAACCAGACACCCTCCCCTCTTCAGAGCAGGGGGTACCTGGTTTAATGCTCGGGTTCTCCTTCTGACTTCCATTGTGCTCGGGTGCTCTGTAGAGCACCCGAGCATCCCGAGGTGTTCAACCTGAACACCCGAGCACTTCGGTGCTCGATCAACACTAGTGCTCTGTCATATTCAAGGACAGGACCCCAGCGCTGCAAGGCACCAGTGCTAACCACTGAGCCAGGACATCTATTTTGGGCTGAAGCCAGGAAATATTTGAGGAAATTCACAGTTCAACTAAGAACAACTCATTGTAGGGCTAGATCAGCTGCATGTAATCATACCTATCATTTAAAAGTACTTTTAGTCCCTATACAAATGAGCAGTTAAAGTAAACCTGTCATCTACTTTATGCTGACCTCAGTGAGGGCAGCATAAAATAGTGACAGACATGCTGATTTTTTGCGGTGTGTCACTCATGAGCTAAAAGTATGTGGTTGCTGAGAACCAGCATCATAATCATTGCAGCCCAGGCCTTGAAAAGAGTCAAATCTATTTGAGAAGAGTCCTGGTTATTCATAATCTCCTGCTCTCCCCGCCCATCTGCTGATGATTGGCAGTTCTCTCCTAGAGAGAAAGGGAGAAAACTAAGTAGAAGACTGTCAGTCATCAGCAGGTGGGCAGGAGAGCAGGAATTTCTGAATAACCAGGACTCTTTTCCAGGCCCAGTCTGCAATGATTGTGATGCTGGTTCTCAGCAACCACTTACTTTTAACTTATAAATGACAGACCGCTGAAATCAACTCACCTGTCTCTACTTTATTCTGTCATTAGAATAGGTAGCATAAAGTTGATGACAGGTTCCCTTTAAGTGCACCAAGGGTGGGGCCCAATCCACTTTGTGCATCCTTGCTTCTCCTGCTTCCTCTGCCTGTTCCACCCTCTTCTTGACAGGATTAAGTTTCTGCATAGTCATCTCACCTGGACCTGTCAATTAAGAAGGAGAGGGAGCATCTGGCAGGTGGAGAAGGAGGCACAAAGGTGCACAGATTGGCTTGGGCCCACCCTCAGTGCACTTAACTGCTCATTTGCATATGGGTTAAAAGTACTTTTATCCACAATGGAGCAAAGAATCACTAAGTGAAATATATCATTACACTCCGCTGAGCTAGATCTACAAGGCATTATACCTGGTGTAATATGGGACACATATCACAGGATCAATACCATAATTCCACATATCTGTCTGATTTCTCATTGTGTGTGTATATATATATATATATATATATATATATATTTGTGGTCGAGGCTAAATACGAGACTAGGGCAGAGTGCCTGCCTGGAACCTAAACCGGCTGGGGTGTGCCTGGAGCCGGGTATGAGAGTAGCCTAAAAGGGGGCTACCCCAAGGAAGACCCTTGAAATGAAGGGAATGGGTGGGTGGGAACAAGAACCGGAACGCCCACTGTGATGAGGTAAGTGGGGGTTTAAGAAGGCTCAAGCCCCTCCCACAAATGCAGGCTGAACCTCAGCCTTACCAACTTGTGGTCGAGGCTAAATACGAGACTAGGGCAGAGTGCCTGCCTGGAACCTAAACCGGCTGGGGTGTGCCTGGAGCCGGGTATGAGAGTAGCCTAAAAGGGGGCAAAAATGACAACAATAGTTAAGGTGTAAGACTTTATTACCTTATAACACCAAAGACCGAAATGCCTGCGAAATCTCCACCTGCGGGTTAGGTATGTATCTGGCGAAGCAAGACGAACGCCATCTCCCCATTTTCCGGATGACATGGGCGGGGACCCCCCGCCGGGAAGCCGCGGAGGCGGCACCCATGCGGAAGGAATGACCGGATATCGCTCCTGAGTCCAATCCCAAGCCAGCCGCCACCGTGCGGATGTGGCTGACGAATTGCGCCGTGGTGAGAGCTCCCTTCAGATGGGGTAGCAGAGGGCTGTGAGGTGGTGCCTCCCGGAGGGCGAGGATGAGCCGGTCAAATACCTGTATCGGGCACCATTCATTGCTAGTGGGAAAGAACTGGACCTCCACCGGGGGGCCTGTTTGACTGGTTTTGGTGGTAATTATCTTCAGCGCGTAATGGTTAATCCCCCTCACCAGCTGTTCTCTGTGCAGGCTGCACCGTCCCGCCGTACCGCACGTGAACTCGCCCGGCCTGAGGAAGCCATAAAAAGCTAAGTACATGGCAGCCTTGATGACCAGGCTGGGAAAGGGCCCAAAAGGAGCACCATCCAGGGCTGAAGATAATTTCCGGAACATTTCCCCCGTGATGCCCTGCCTGCGGGACGGGGCATTGGGCCCACCCTTCTGGACCCCTCGCAAGGTGGCCTTGACCGCATGCGCAGAAAGAATGGACCCACCCCACGGGTTGCGGAGCATGGTGTGGTGTTGCACGCCCGCCAGGTACAACTTAATGGTGTTGTAGGAGAGGTGTAACTGGTGGTGACAATGGGCGATGAAGGCCATGACGTAGGGAATGTCTTCCAGGCCAGCCTGCGGTGCAGGCGTGAGAACTCCTGGAAGGTTCTTAGGCCTGAAAGGTAGTTCCTGGCCGTGTTGGGGGCAAGGGACTGCTGCGCCAGGTCCCTTGCTGACGCGATGAGTACGCTTAGTCCATTGTCAGGGAACTGAAGGGCGGGGTGGGAAATCTGCGTGGCTCGGCCTCCGGCATTACCTGAAAGAAAAGTTCGAAATTAAACCTGGACAGCGCGTCGGCTGCTATATTTTTCTCCCCCGGGATGTGGCTACAATGCACGTGGAAGTTATGTGACAGGGCCAGCCAAACCAGCTGGAGCAACAGTGCCATGATTTTGGGGGACTTGGCCCTGCCCTTGGCCAATATGTCGACCAAGGCCTGGTTGTCTGTCACAAACATCACCGGCAAGTTGGCCCAGAGGTGGCCCCAAGCCTGAGCTGCTGCCACAATGGGGTATAACTCCAACAAAGAGGAGGTGCGGATGGATTCAGCCTCCTCCAAGATGGCGCTGGGCCAACGATCTGCTAGCCACTGGGAACCCCAAATGGCAGCGTAGCCGCAAGATGCCGCTGCGTCTGAAAAAATAGTCGGGCAGGAGGAAGACCAAGGTGACACGAAAAAGGAGACACCGTTCCACCGGGACAGGAACAGCTCCCACATAGCCAGGTCCGCCATGGCCTGGCCGTCCAACCGGATGACGCTGTCCTGTTCGGGTGCCGAGGGAAGAAGCTGGAGTAGCCTTGACACGAAGGTTCTCCCCTGGGGCATAATCCTGGAGGCAAAGTTGAGCCGCCCCAGAAGAGACTGCAACTCGACTCTAGTGAGGCATCCCGTGGCTGCCGCATGGGAAATGACCTCCCGACACTGAGCGAGTTTCTCCTCTGGTAGGCTGGCTTGCAACAGAACCGAATCCAGGATGATGCCCAAGAAAGATACCCTCGTGGCCGGACCCTCAGTCTTAGCCTCCGCGACCGGAACAGCCAGACTGGCAAACAATTCGAGGAGGATGGAAAGTATGCCGGACCCGCTCTGTGGATCCTCGACAACAAGAAAATCGTCAAGGTAGTGAATGACCGACCGGAGGCCCCCGTGATGGATCAGGATCCAATGTAGCGCCTTGGCCAGCTGGTCGAATAACCACGGGCTACTCTTGGATCCAAACGTGAGCCTGTTGGCGAAAAAATACTGGCCGGCCCACTCAATACCGTAGAACTGCCATAACTGTGGCAGTATGGGAAGGAGTTTAAATGCATCTGCAATGTCAACTTTTGCCAGCCAAGCGCCCCTACCATGCGACAGGATTGCCTGGATGGCGTCGTCCACCGAGGAATATCGCATGGAAAATTCTTCTGAGGGGATCAGAGAATTGAGGCTTGGAACACCGGACACATGGGGGGCGGACAGATCATAAATTAATCTTTTTTTATTGGTGTTTTTCTTTGCTACCAGGCCGATGGGGTTAATGCGCCATGAGGAAAATGGAATGCATGGGAATGGGCCTATGAGGAATCCCTTGGATACCTCCGACTGGAGCAATTCGCTGGTTGCCGGTGGGTCCAGGGTGGCGGACAGCAGATTCTTGCCCTCCCAGGGCACCTGTGGCAGAGCGATGAGCCCTGTGTGGAACCCCTTGCGGAAGCCTGCCAACAAGAACGCCACGAAGTTCTGATCGTGGTGGTCGCGAAGGAGTGCCGCCAAGAGGTCCACGTTGATGTCTGCTAGTCAGGAACCCTTGGAAGACTTCCTTTGGGCAGGCGGACCGTGGGTGGGCCCTGAAGCACAGGGAGCAGACATGGAGCGATCGGCAGCTGGCATAAGAGCACCCCCCTGAATTAAAGTTATTGCAGACCTGGCTCTTCCCCAGGTAGACAATGGGTCTGCCGAGCTTGTCTGTGGAGGGGTTGGAAGGAAATGATCCAGAGGTCCCCGGGATGGGCCTGTCCTGAGACGGGTGCGCGGTATTGGGGCACCATTCAGAGGAGTGGAAAATCGACTGACATGTCGCACAGTTGGGAGCCCTGAGGCCAGCGAAGTGACGGCAGAAAAGCTCGGTATCAATCAAGGACCAGCTGGTGACATACTGGAACTGGGCCAGGGCTGCCGCCGCCTTAGCTGCAAAGGAACGGTGGTAGTCATAGAAGGCCGACCCACCGTATTTGTGCCCCAAGTCAGTGACTAGGTACAAATAGCTGTCCAGCTCCTCCCTTCTCTCTGGCTGCGCGGTGCAAACGATGTCCCTGAAGAGGCTGAAGGCCAGGACAAATTCCGGGATGGACAACTTGCGGTTGAGCCGTGAATCCTTGGCCCGAAGGACCACGACACATCACCACAGTTGATGACCCGGTTTTCGGGCACATCTTGAGCGGCAATGAGGATTGATGCCAAATTGACATCTTTCCCCGCCAGGATGTCTCTTTTAAGGTTGTCAGGGATGAAGTGAGAGGGGGACACCTGTGGAATGGGTCTTGGCGTACCTGTAGCCAGCCAGCCTGATGTAGATGG
This sequence comes from Bufo gargarizans, assembly GCF_014858855.1. NCBI lineage: Eukaryota > Metazoa > Chordata > Amphibia > Anura > Bufonidae > Bufo > Bufo gargarizans. Next base: position 427,293 of record NW_025334583.1, on the reverse strand, counting down.
GGTCATCAGTGGAAGGGGAGCCGGGGGTACCACGGGTGGCCGGCCTTCAAGCTCCGAGACCCTAGCCCGAACGTCCGCTACCGAGTCCACCAGGGAATTCAGGGTTGCCTGCAGCTGCACCAGGGACAACTGGATGGCCGATGCCTCCGGTTGCACGGCCGTGGTGCTAGAGCTGGTCATAAGCAGTTTATACAACTCTGCCTTTCTAGCGGTGGCCGGGTGTGGAATGCCCCTCCGGTTTAACTCGGCCAATAGCTTCGGGATGGTCCAGCTCCGAAGGGACGAGGGACCCGCTTGGCTTGATGCGATCGAGCCGGAGATGGAAAGGCCGTCCTCCATATCCGAGGCTCGAGACATGGCAGAGCAGCTAAAAAATATAAGGCATGACAACATAAAGGGAGAAAAGAAAAAGAAAAGAAAAAAAAAAAAAAAGAAGGTGATGACGTACTTGGAGATTAAATTGGTGCACGACAGAGAGACACGTACCGGTAACGGAATTCGCAAGACGGTTCCGACGAACCTGGCCTAGCCGAACAGACGAAGGTAATTAACGCGTGGTTATGATTTGATTGGGACCGAGGTGGTGCCAGCACGAACTTACCTGAACAGGACCGAAAAAGGAACGGAGAACTGGGAACAAAAACTCCTGTAAATAAAGCAACAGGCGAAACATTTGAGAGTGCAGAGGCCATGGGTGTCCCCCAACCTGCGTAACCAGGCGAACTGGCCAGGCTGGGGCTCACCCTAAGGCCAAGCGACCATCCGAGCGCATCGGATCGGACACCTGACCGAAGAGAGCTGCCTGGGCGAACCAGGCGGTTTGACAGGAGAGAAGGCGCGTAGCCCTGAAAATAGAGGCTGCGCGTAGCAGCGGCCCGCGAAGGGCAGTGGTAAGCCATGAACTTCGGATTTACGGACAGCAAGAATGCCCAGGGGAGAAGCCGAAGATGGCCGCCTAGGGAGACCTGCAGTCGAAGGACAGGTGCGTGAACCCGTATGTAAGACAAGAAACGTGAAGACCTGGGCGTACCAGGAGTGAGCCGAGCCCTGGGCGTACCAGGGAAGGAGGGGGCGCCACCAACCGTGACCGGTCACCCGACTGTAACCGGCAGACCACGACTTGGTGACCTGACAAACATGATGGCCTGGGCGAACCAGGGAACCAAGACCCCTCGGATGTGACCCGATGGCCGAAGTGGGAAGGAGTCAGACCGGTCCCACGTGGACCCCCGAATTTAAACTAATTTATCTTAATTCATTTCCTGTATGGCGGGTTTTTCAGTAAATCTAATTTCCCTTTTTTTTTTAACTATATGGCGGGTTTCCAATAAACTAATTTCCCTCCTTTTTTTTTTTTGTTTTAATTTTTTTTATTTTTTACTATATGGCGGGTTTCCAGTAAATTTTAAAATTTTATTTATTTTTTTTTTTTTTTTTTTAACTATATGGCGGGTTGTCTGTGAATCCATTTTATTTTCCTTATTTTTTTTTTATTTTTTTTTTGCGGACTATGGCGGGTTACCCCGAACGTACCTTAATATCATTCCCCCCTTGGGTTTTTTTTTTTGGATAATTAATTCTTGACACCTCCTCCCTCCTCTCCCGTCCGGCCCCCTGCCCGTGATCCCACGCCCAACGTGGAACGCAAGCTCACCATGCAGCCAGGGCGACGGGGCAGGGGAGGGTGACGTCATTGCGGGCGACGGAAGAGGAGTGCGTTCCAGCCTGGAACGCACGCCTGTGTGCACCGCTGCTACGCCGGACTTGAGGCGCCGCTGCTTGGTAAGATGAACCGGCCCCCTCCCCCCCAACGATCGGGGAGACACCGTTGGGCCGGTAGACCAAGCAGATGCCGGAAGCCAGTGGAGCGGTGAGGACCGGCCCCCGGAAGTGCGTGCGCTCCACCCTGGAACGCACGCCCCCGTGCGCCGTGCCGGGAACAGGAATGCCGGCCAGACCTGTGAGCCACCCATACCTAACCCCCCCCCCCCCGGCACGGGTGAGTCGGACCGGCTGCCGGGTACGTCCCCTGACGCCGTATACCAAGAACCCAGGGAGACGAGCGGAGGGGGGGGGGGGCTGGCCGGAAGCCCGAGCGCTCCACGCTGGAACGCACCGGCCGCATGAGGTGGAGGGAGGGCGCCAGACCTCCTCAGCTCTGCCCTGCGAAAGAGCCCCATACTTACCACCAGGAGACACGAACTCAGCGAGAGGCGACCGTAGGTACCAGGAGACACACCAACACTAACCAGTGGATCACCAAGAACCGGAACGCCCACTGTGATGAGGTAAGTGGGGGTTTAAGAAGGCTCAAGCCCCTCCCACAAATGCAGGCTGAACCTCAGCCTTACCAACATATATACACAGTGTATATTTGTATATTCCTTCCTATTTTAGTTGTATCTCGTAATGCCCATCAAGCAACAGGAAGTAAGTTTAGAAAGTAGAATTGTGGGGAAAATGGATAAGAAATTGTATACTAGATAGAAAACTGCTAAGATATTCCTAAAAATAATAAAGACATATTTTGTCCGAAATGTTTACGATTCCATTCTGCAGTCATGTTGAGATATTCTTCATGTTGCCTATTTTTGGTTTTGTCTAATTTATGCTGCTAGTTCCAGATCTGATCTTTGCCTATATTTCTGCCCATGACTGTTGTCTGCTCCCTAGTACTACTCTGGCCTCCAGGTTCTGGCCTCTGGTTATACCAAACCTTTCCACTGCTGATGACGGTGTTAAGACCACTGCCACCAAGGTGATTGAGACTATGATCACCATGTCCTAAACCCTGTGAAGGTTTTCAAAGTAATTACTGTATGTGTTCCCTTAGATTTCTTAGCCCTGGTTTGTCTGTGTAAGGCCTCTTGCCGTATAGCTTTTTCAGTATTTTGCGGTCCGCAAAAAACAGATCCACAAAAAATACGGACGACGTCGGAACGGAACAGCTGGCCCCTGATAGAACAGTACTATCCTTGTCTGTTATGTGGACAATAATAGGACATGTTCTATCTTTGAACGAAAAGGAAAAATGGAAATACGGAGTACCTTCCATTTTTTTTGCGGATCCATTGAAAGGAATGGTTCCTTATATGGTCCTTATACGGAGCGCAAAAAACGGAACGTAAACGGAAAAAAAAACGAATTAACTAAATAATTCTGATTATGGTTGTCCACTACTGAACTGTAACATACATTTTCTATGGCACCAGTTTTACAAAAAGTTTCTTTGAAGTTTTCCTTTGAAAATTTGCGACAAAATGTATTCACAAAGCCTGCACCCCAATACCATCACCCCAGCTTTGGAGCATGATTATGGGATATAGAGGTAACAACTGAACCAAAAAGATCTCTCTGCCACATAAGCTGACACAAGTATTATAAGTGGAACATGATAGGTGGGTGGACTATTACAGGTTGTGCACCAGGGCCCAGAAGCTACAGTCATACTTCTTTCCCAGTGCACCCTTACCTTGCCTGAATTTGGGTAAGGATTCCAATTTGTAACCAAACTAATTATATACAATATTGCAAGATGCTAGCAAAGCCAGGCTACAATTCGCATCATGACCACTAGGTGGGCAGACACATATAGGATAGACATCTCATGACAGAATATCGCAAAATCATGTTTTATTTAAAGCTAATCATGTCGGTATACATTGAGGGCACATCCGTATACCAGGGTTTGGTTACCAGTATGTAAATATGCATATATATATATATATATATATATATATATATACAAAACACGTTCCTTTATTCTTTTCCATTTGTGTTTGGATCATGTTTTTCTCTTCTTTGTGTATCTCAGGCATGTAGAAATTAAACAGTGACAGTATACAAGTGCAAACCATTATCACTAATTAACTGATGTGCTATCTTTAGCTCTTCGAGTCTGTGACAGAATAATACAAGACATATTCCAGCGCTGTACAAAGCGCTCGCAGTCATTGAATGGATTTGTATATGATGCATTTCAAATCAGATAAAAAAAACATCCTGATTATTTCCATACTGTAGCAAAAATAGCTGAAACTCAACGTTCATAACCAGAGATCTGCTAGGCAATCAAGCAAATTGTCTAACATACTGCTTACATTCTAACATGCAAGCGGGTTTTATCAAGATTTTGACAAACCATTTAGGGTGAGGCCAAACAGTAATTTCACACTGCGACTGCGCCCCTGCTTTTTTTATGTGGCCATTGGCCAAAGCGGGTGTTAATGTTCTGCAGCATGTAGTCGGCCTCACTGCAGCACTTATAGAGGTTGTCCAATTAAGATAATTTAATCCCTATCCACAGGCTAGTAGATAAGTGCCTGAATGGTAGGAGTTTGACAACTGGTGCTCTAGCCAATCACAAAAATGGGGCTCTGGGCTTCCTGTTGTAATGGGGCTTCCAGATATGGACAAGTACAAGTGCTCAGCTATCTCCGGCAGCCCCATAGAGCTGAATGGAGTGGCAACGCGCATTCGTGACTGAGGCTTTGTTCAAATAAAGGAGCATGGGCCCCCGTTCCCGTGATAGATGAGGACTCTAACAATCGGACCATCACCAATCAGACACTTAGATAAAGGATAAGTTGTCTTATAGGGACAACCTCTTTAAGTTTGACCTTACACTAAATCCCGTAAAAAAAAATTAAGAAAAAAGTTATATTTGTATTTTTTTCTGAATGAATTCTGCATCAAATGATCATGCTATTTTTTTTTTAAACTCTACATTCTCCAACCTTATTCCAAAAAATCTGAGTAGATATTAGACCATTATCTAATGTATCTAGGGTCCATATATTTATACTCTGAGGGTCTGACCGACATTCCAACTGTGTGCATGGAATCTCCTCTGACAGATGATGTAGGGAGAAGGAATCATGGGGCAAAATCCTTTTGTTCTCCCGGGAGGTATTTCTAGATATGTTCTTTAAAAATACATACACACTTGGCCAAATTGAGAATGTATCGGGAAGTTGTTGGGAGAGATAGCTGTTGGCTGAACAAATGTTTGCCTAAAAGGTATAGGCACTTTTAGAGTGGCCCACCAGAGTACCACAGCATCCACCGATGAGCCCAGGCTCTGACAGAAAATAGGCCTCAAGAGTTCATAAGAAGACACCCCATTGAGTCAGTTACTTGCCACTAGCATCTACTTCCTATGCAATAAATTGCATATCACTTATGAGATCTTATTTATGATACGTCGTGTGTATACAATGACAATGATAAACATTGTGCCTGGTGTCCCTGAGGAGCCGGAATGGAGGATGGGAGGGATAGTAACTCTGATTGTCACAGTCAATCACAGTGGCTTTCCTCAAACCGTTGCCATGCAGTGAAAGGAGGGCACACTTTTTCTTACCTCGGGGCACACTCTGGTTCTGGTGCTTCTGGCTTGTGGTAGTTGGTGTTCCATAATGTTAAGTGTTTGCATGGGTGCAAGGAAGGGCATGTAGAGTGCAATGGCTGATATATGGTACAGGAGTCTTAAAAGTTTTGTTACCAGGTTATCTTACTGATGTAGCGGTCAGGGAGGAAGAGACCGCATGGCAGGGTTCAAACACAGTACAGCAGACAAGGAGGCTGAAGCAGATGTCGGCTTTATTAAATAACAGAATATAATGGCCGGAAAATAGGATTAACAGTATTGCGCCGATGCACCAGGGGCGCAATCGACAAATGACAGGAACAGTGTTAACAAGTTTACATAAATTTACAGGAAGGATAACTGAACTTTGCATATACCAAATACGCTTCAAACAGAAAACACATAAAAATACAGGCTACTCTCCTCTGATATTTTCCTGTCTCAACCCTGCTTCTCAGGGCACGTTGCTACAACACTCTGGCTAAAGTATCCTGTTCTATGACCTATCACAGATTAGCACCGGTGCACACTCACAGTTCTGTAGGCAGCTGCTTGTCTTGGTCTGATACGTGGAGGCAGGTGTAGTCTGGATCCTGATCCGGTCGCTTGCTTGTCCCAGCGCAGTCTTTTCCTCTCTCTGTCTAGATTACAGGTACAGGCATCCACATAGTTCGACTCTGACAGAAGTACCTGTCCTATCACTCGTCTCTGGATTGAACGATAACACTCCTCTCGGACACACTTTACAGTCTCTGTTGTTCTGTCCCACAGCAGCCTGGAAGAATCACTTTACAGTCTCTGTTGTTCTGTCCCACAGCAGCCTGGAAGAATCACTTTACAGTCTCTGTTCACATCGGCCAGAAAAACGCACTCCAGCCAGGAAGACACACACCAGACTCAGCCCGGAAACTTTAAACTCCTCCTGGTGGCTACCCGACTGTTTAGGGAGGGTAGACAGGGACTGGGGGTCCCCCTTGCTCCCCCTTCCTAGTTTCCGTGTATGGCACTTACTGGCCCTGGTTCGGAGTTCAGGTTAGGTAGGGGTTAAATCTAGTGTGGCAGGAAGAGGAGGCGGGCAGCAGGAGGGTACTTAGGGGCTGGTCCCGCCTATTCTCTCCCTCTTTATCGGAAGCGCTGTGCCCCTCCCTCCCTTTTGGTTATTATATTGGAAGGTTTCAGGTTATTTTATGTATTTATGTTTGGCAGTGTGTTATGCCCTCAAGTGGGGCAGTATGCAGGCGTTGGAAGAATTTTATAAGTCACAGCTGGCGGCAAGTTACTGCGAATGAAAAGTTGTTAATGAAGGGTTTGGCGGAACTGCCCGTTGGGAGTCCAGCGGCTGGCAGATCGCACGGTTTTATACGGTTGCCGTTTTCTGAATAAAAATATAGCTGTGGCCGACTACCACCCAGCAATAAAGAAGTTAAAAGAAAGTAAGTGGTCAGTGTCCTTATTTGGGGGAAAACGGTTTGTAAGTACGGGCCAGTGTGGGTAGGGGGTGTCCCCTTTCCTTCCCCATCCCTTTGTTATTACCAACAGTCTACATCCTCTGGAACAAACAACTTCATTTCTCTCTTACTCAACGACACAGCGGCCTCTTGTGGCTGGGGGAAGGCATCACATTCTGTGTGAAACCTTATCATTAGCAATACAGTGCAATATAAATTGGTGTTTCTAGTGGCTGACCCTTACACTGACTCCAATGCTCAGCTATGCACACTGTAGGTTCTCTAGTCCTCTCCTTTGTCTTACTCCTTCAGTGAGTCTCTTTAGCCTTTTGGGCACAGCTTCCTCTCTCTCTGTACTCCAGTCTAGAATGACCTAAGTTTAGGGGTGGGACCAGCCCACATCTAACTTCCAAGAAGGGCTGAGCCAGGATTGTTAAATGAGGCTGTGCCATCTATACATAGTTAAACTGGGTACAATACATGACATGACAAGGCATACCAGCATGTTACATAATAAACAATTTGTAAATAACCCCCTGTTCTGGGGTACAGCAATTGTAGTGCAATTAAACTATAGCATGTACAGGTTCTGTATAAACAGAAGAAAGACCCTTTAGGCCTCTTTCACACTTGCATTGTCCGGATCCGGCGTGTACTCCACTTGCCGGAATTACACGCCGGATCCGGAAAAACGCAAGTGTACTGAAAGCATTTGAAGACGGATCCGTCTTCAAAATGCTTTCAGTGTTACTATGGCACCCAGGATGCTATTAAAGTCCTGGTTGCCATAGTAGGAGCGGAGAGCGGGGGAGCGGTATACTTACAGTCCGCGCGGCTCCCGGGGCGCTCCAGAGTGATGTCAGAGCGCCCCATGCGCATGGATGACGTGCCATGCGATCACGTCATCCATGCGCGTGGGGCGCCCTGACGTCACTCTGAAAAGCCCCGGGAGCCGCACGGACGGTAAGTATGCTGCTCCCCCACTCCCCGCTACACTTTACCATGGCTGCCAGGACTTTAGCGTCCCGGCAGCCATGGTAACCACTCTAAAAAAGCTAAACGTCGGATCCGGCAATGCGCCGAAACGACGTTTAGCTTAAGGCCGGATCCGGATCAATGCCTTTCAATGGGCATTAATTCCGGATCCGGCCTTGCGGCAAGTCTTCCGGATTTTTGGCCGGAGCAAAAAGCGCAGCATGCTGCGGTATTTTCTCCGGCCAAAAAATGTTCCGTTCCGGAACTGAAGACATCCTGATGCATCCTGAACGGATTTCTCTCCATTCAGAATGCATGGGGATAATCCTGATCAGGATTCTTCCGGCATAGAGCCCCGACGACGGAACTCTATGCCGGAAGACAAGAACGCAGGTGTGAAAGAGCCCTTAGAATGATCCACTCTGGTGTGCTCGGGGAATCCCAGTGTGACAGATCCCAGTGATCTCTATGCTATTACTGAAGGACATATTCTCCTGCATAATACAGCAACAATTACTACCAACGCTTCTGTACTGTACTATGGAAGGTGATAGTCTTTACAAATGGATGGAGACCTAGCATGGTAACCTGTCAAAGCTGTAGGTGATGCTGGACAAAATCTCAAACTCAAGTTGCTTCCTACTGGGTAATTTACTTTGTGTAAGTTCCCGGAAAAAAAAAGAAAAAGAAAGTTGCAGAAAAGAAATGTCCTCTGCTCTGATGACAGTGCCAGACTGTAGCATGGCATCAGATATAGTACTGCCCCCTGTAGACAAGGCTTTGCATTTCAAAAGGAACATGGATTTACATTATTAACTGAAATTTCACTTTAAAAGGAAAGAAAATTGAAGAGCATTTGCCTCTCTGTTCTGATGGGAAGCCTTGTTCTAAACTCAGATGACTGCTTGGTATTTGCTTGATATTTCCATAATTATGGATTTAACTTTTGAGAGCAAATAACAAGGGAGCTGGTGATTTGCAGGGCACATGGTTAGAGATGAGTTTCAATACTTTATGGAGCAGGAGCTCCGTACAGTATTAGAATGTATTGACTCCGATGAGCCAAAGTTATTACTGATTTCTACTGTAAAAAAACATTCCCTGAACTCGGGTTCGGTTCCAAATGGTGCTTTGGTTTGTTATATACAATGCACTTCAACAGCAGGTAGATGCTCTAGTATCATTACAAATATTTGCTGCCCCCTCTTGTCATCCTCACTACTTCCACATGTCTGTTAATCTTGTGTATTCTGCTTCCTTAATTTCCCATATGCCCTTCATGCTTATTTGTGATAATGGAGCATTAGAAGACTCTCCTATATTTGTGTAAATGGCCACATGACAGCCCACATGCACCCTGGGACATATGAACAAATATTTGCCTGCCACCTCCTTTCTTCTCTCCCTCAATCTATGCATATCAGTTTTGTACATAATAAAAAGTAAACCTCACAGAAGCATTATTTTTTTTATATTGCATGTATTGTATGACTTATTTTAATATTTTGTGTTTTTCTAATTTTTATATTTTATATATTTATTTTTACATTTTATGTATTTGACTTTGTTATTTGTTTTTACATTTTATGTATTTGACTTTGTTATTATTTCATTTGACTTGTTATTTGTCTTTTTTAAGTTTTAGGCTTGTTATTTACATATGTTATATATTTGACTTGTTATCTGTATACTTTACGCATTTGAATTGCCTGTATTTTTATACTTCATGCATTTACCCTTTTATATGAAATTTGTATATATTTCAATTATTTTGTATACTTTATGTACTCGACTTATTTTTATATTTGTTCATGCATGTAACCTGTCCACTGTGTATTGTTTTTCAAACACATAGTGGTACATGCGCTGAGGGGCTGGTGGGCAATGTTGCCAGCTCTCTGTGGCTGGCTGACAGCGGCATATTGGTAACTGCATCTGGGTTACTGAATATAAATATATATATATATATATATATATATATATATATATACAGTGGAGGAAATAATTATTTGACCCCTCACTGATTTTGTAAGTTTGTCCAATGACAAAGAAATGAAAAGTCTCAGAACAGTATCATTTCAATGGTAGGTTTATTGTAACAGTGGCAGATAGCACATCAAAAGGAAAATCGAAAAAATAACTTTAAATAAAAGATAGCAACTGATTTGCATTTCATTGAGTGAAATAAGTATTTGAACCCCTACCAACCATTAAGAGTTCTGGCTCCCACAGAGTGGTTAGACACTTCTACTCAATTAGTCACCCTCATTAAGGACACCTGTCTTAACTAGTCACCTGTATAAAAGACACCTGTCCACAGAATCAATCAATCAAGCAGACTCCAAACTCTCCAACATGGGAAAGACCAAAGAGCTGTCCAAGGATGTCAGAGACAAAATTGTAGACCTGCACAAGGCTGGAATGGGCTACAAAACCATTAGCAAGAAGCTGGGAGAGAAGGTGACAACTGTTGGTGCGATTGTTCGAAAATGGAAGGAGCACAAAATGACCATCAATCGACCTCGCTCTGGGGCTCCACGCAAGATCTCACCTCGTGGGGTGTCAATGGTTCTGAGAAAGGTGAAAAAGCATCCTAGAACTACACGGGAGGAGTTAGTTAATGACCTCAAATTAGCAGGGACCACAGTCACCAAGAAAACCATTGGAAACACATTACACCGCAATGGATTAAAATCCTGCAGGGCTCGCAAGGTCCCCCTGCTCAGGAAGGCACATGTGCAGGCCCGTCTGAAGTTTGCCAATGAACACCTGAATGATTCAGAGAGTGACTGGGAGAAGGTGCTGTGGTCTGATGAGACCAAAATAGAGCTCTTTGGCATTAACTCAACTCGCTGTGTTTGGAGGAAGAAAAATGCTGCCTATGACCCCCAAAACACCGTCCCCACCGTCAAGCATGGGGGTGGAAACATTTTGCTTTGGGGGTGTTTTTCTGCTAAGGGCACAGGACAACTTATTCGCATAAACGGGAAAATGGACGGAGCCATGTATCGTGAAATCCTGAGCGACAACCTCCTTCCCTCTGCCAGGAAACTGAAAATGGGTCGTGGATGGGTGTTCCAGCACGACAATGACCCAAAACATACAGCAAAGGCAACAAAGGAGTGGCTCAAGAAGAAGCACATTAAGGTCATGGAGTGGCCTAGTCAGTCTCCGGACCTTAATCCAATCGAAAACCTATGGAGGGAGCTCAAGCTCAGAGTTGCACAGAGACAGCCTCGAAACCTTAGGGATTTAGAGATGATCTGCAAAGAGGAGTGGACCAACATTCCTCCTAAAATGTGCGCAAACTTGGTCATCAATTACAAGAAACGTTTGACCTCTGTGCTTGCAAACAAGGGTTTTTCCACCAAGTATTAAGTCTTTTTTTGTTAGAGGGTTCAAATACTTATTTCACTCAATGAAATGCAAATCAGTTGCTATCTTTTATTTAAAGTTATTTTTTCGATTTTCCTTTTGATGTGCTATCTGCCACTGTTACAATAAACCTACCATTGAAATGATACTGTTCTGAGACTTTTCATTTCTTTGTCATTGGACAAACTTACAAAATCAGTGAGGGGTCAAATAATTATTTCCTCCACTGTATATATTTACACCTTTTTTGGTCAGATTGTGTGTTGTAGTAGTGGAAACAAGTGTGGATGCAGAAAGCCCTGGGGTGTCTACAGAGATGGAGCCCACTAAGGAGGACTGAGGCCCAAAAGAGCATATTTTAAAGGTGTTGTCAAAGCTATTTCTTTTATTCTTTGTTCTCTGAAGGCTGTGCTGGTTGGAGCGACAAGCCATGCCCTGCAATGCCAAATCGGCTGTCTGAGGGCTCTTTCACACCTGCGTTTTTTTCTTCTGGCATAGAGTTCCGTCGTCGAGGCTCTATGCCGGAAGAATCCTGATCAGTTTTATCCTAATGCATTCTGAATGGAGTGAAATCCGTTCAGGATGTCTTCAGTTCCGGACCGGAACGTTTTTTGGCCGGAGAAAATACCGCAGCATGCTGCGCTTTTTGCTCCGGCCAAAAACCCTGAACACTTGCCGCAAGGCCGGATCCGGAATTAATGCCCATTGAAAGGCATTAATCCGGATCCGGCCTTAAGCTAAACGTCGTTTCGGCGTATTGCCGGATCCAACGTTTAGCTTTTTCTGAATGGTTACCATGGCTGCCGGGACGCTAAAGTCCTGGCAGCCATGGTAAAGTGTAGCGGGGAGCGGGGGAGCAGTATACTTACCGTCCGTGCAGCTCCCGGATCTGCTTCAGAGTGACGTCAGGGCGCCCCACGCGCATGGATGACGTGATCGCATGGACACGTCATCCATGCGCATGTGGTGCTCTGACGTCATTCTGGAGCGCCCCGGGAGCCGCACGGACTGTAAGTATACTGCTCCCCCGCTCCCCACTACTACTATGGCAACCAGGACTTTAATAGCGTCCTGGGTGCCATAGTAACACTGAACGCATTTTGAAGACGGATCCGTCTTCAAATGCTTTCAGTTCACTTGCGTTTTTCCGGATCCGGCGTGTAATTCCGGCAAGTGGAGTACACACCGGATCCGGACAACGCAAGTGTGAAAGAGCCCTGAGCTGCCCTGTGTCTCTCCTCCCGCTAGAATCTTCTGTAAAGTTTAACCCCTTCTACCATCAGCAGCACAGACTCTGGGTTCGAGACTCTGCCTCGGGTATTGAGCAGCTGCAGAGTTTCCTCTTCTCCTTGCACTAGGATCCTCCATCCCTCCTGCAGACACAGAGCTGACAAAGACTGGAGAAGTTCTCTCCTCTTTACTCTTCTGCTGGCTGTGAAGAAGTGTCTGCAGAGCATTGCTCAAGAACAGGTGTGTGTATCAGCCATGTCATTGTACTGTACAGATGGGACTTGTAGTCCGAAACATACAACATGCTGCTGAGTATCTCACAAGTCAGAATGCAGACAGGGCAGCACTTTTATTCACTCTCTTTGCAGAGCTGGGGACGGAGAAAGGGCTAATGCACATGAATGTAGTTTCTGTCTGAGTCCGTTCTGTTGTTTTTGCAGGCCGTATGCAGAAGCATTCACTTCAATGGGGTGCCACAAAAAAACGGAAATGATTCCATGTGCATTCCATGTCAATATGTCAGCATGTCTATTCCGCAAAAAAAATAGAACATCTCCTATTATTGGCTGCATTATGGACAAGGATAGGACTGTTCAATTAAGGGCCGGCCTTACCGTTCTGCAAAATACTGGTATCCATGTTTCGCAGATCTGCAATTTGCAGACCCAAGACATCTACTGGTCATGTGCATGAGCCCTAAGGCAGTCTTTGTTGACACCCACAAGTATTCAAGAGGGAAACCTCCAAGATTGTTGTTACATGCTCCCACAGCTCTGCAACTGCATGTCAACAAAGGGCCAGAACAGAACTAGGGAAATTAGTAAATTTCTTTCTTTTTTTTGCCTAAAACTTACTTAGCTTATGTATTGCTGACCATTAGATTTACAATGCTTTTTTTTTTTTATATGACTTGGACAGCCCCATTAAGGGGAAAAGATACTCAGACAGATTCAGTGGCAATGGTCTGTAATGTACTTATGGGACATGTCAGTCACCCATTGCTTACTCCCTGGTCCATTATACAACATATGCCTTCTTTTGCCTACTGGGAGAGAATTGTAAAGCTCTTCTATTTTAGTAGCAATAGCCACATGACAACCCACATGTATATGGGGGTGTTGCGTAGGACATGGCCAAAATAATGACATAGTGAAGAAGAGAATAGTTCTCCACTTCACCAACCAGCAATCTCTGAAGTCTGTAACCCCCCCCCCCCAGCTTTAAATTCCCAGATTTCTAGCATACACCCTAGATCAGGGATGCCCAACCTGCGGCTCTCCACTACAACTCCCAGCATGCTCAGACTGCGTACAGCTATCAGCCTACAGCAGGGCATGGTGGGAATTATAGTTTTACAACAGCTGGAGAGCCGTAGGTTGTCCATCCCTGACCTAGATGAAAGGGTTAACTGGAAATCCCAGGAGGTCATGTGACACTAAGAATAGATGGATTGTATGTATAAATACATTGGCCACACTTGTGTGGATTTAATTAGCCTATTTGGTCACATTAGCATGGAAATAAACAGACCAGATGGACCTAAACAAAAGGAGGCTGACACAATACAGGGAGGAGATACGAAACAAAAAGGGCAAACAGAAAGCATTGTAAAGTAAAACAAATAATATGTAATGAAGTAGCAGAGCTGGGTTTGTAAATAGAGGAGAGTGGTATTACCGTACATAATGTGTGGCTTTCCATATACACCAACAGTTATAAAAAAAGAATAGTGTTGATCGCGAATATTCTAATCGCAAATTTTTATCGAGAATTTGCGAAGATCTAAAATATAGTGCTATATCTTTGTAATCGCAAATATTCTAGATTTTTTTTTCATCAGTAACCACACTTCTTGCTTGTGGGCCAATGAGAAGGCTGCAATATCTTTGTCAGAACTTAGCAACATCCCTATCAACCAATAGGAAAGTTGCCCGCCCCTTACTATATAAGAACCTCCCCAGCAGCCATTTTCTGCTGTTTTTTGCAGTTCTGAGAGAGAGAGAGCAGTGTCATTGCTGTGCTCTGTGCTTTGCTGAGTCATCTGGATCCGTATTCAATTACATTAGATAGTTAGTTGGCTCATATATATAATACAGATAGTTAGTGAGAGATGTGCTGTTTGACAGCAACAGCAAAAGGGACATCATGGGGGAGGTAATGCAGGAGAGTGAGCTGCTGCTTGGTCCTGATGCTCAGGACCTTTTGGAAGGGATGGAGGAGAAGGGGGTACTGCCCGTCATTACCCCAGTGACATCCCTTCCAACTGGTGCGGGTGGTTTCAGCCACAGAATCCCCACGCCTAGTCAGACCCACGTGTCGGCGGTGGGGGGGGGGGGCAGCGGAGCCAGGTCAGGGGCTCCACGTCTGCTGTTCCCCTCATTCCACCACTGGTCAATCTTGGGCCTGACAATGCAGGCGACGAAGAGGAGTGTGCCCAAGAATGGGTGCCACATCCCTTGTCAGGTGACAGCAGCACTGATGAGGAAGGTAGGCACCTGAGGCAAACGGTGCGCCAGGTCACCAGGGAGCCCAGTGGCAGGGGCTCCACTGGTAATGGTAGCAAGAGGCGGCACCTGCACCTGTGCGCACCGAGCCTGAACAGGTGCAAGCCAGCACCACCCCATCTGACAGGAGGTTGGTGCGTAAGTCGCCTGTTTGGGCTTCACCCTGGCAGAAGAAGATCACACAATTCCCATCTGTCAGCTGCGCCATGCCAGGGTGAGGAGAGGGAGGTCACTTGCTTGGCTGGGTACCACTGCCTTTACCCAGCACTTGAGAGGCAACCACTGGCGGGAGTGGGACCAGATGCAAGGTGGTCGCAGAAGCGCCAGCAGCAGTACGCAGGGGACAGCAGTTCCTGCCACTGTCCTGCAGCCACCACACTCCCTTCCAACAATGCATTCCCACTCTCCAACTCCCTCTTCTGAAGGTACTGGTACCGGCAGCCAGACCTCTGCCTCCTCTGCACCCTCCTCTGTTGCCTCCACTGCCGTCCGGCGCCAGCCGTCGGTCGCAGAAGCATTTGAGCCCACCACGGCCTACGCACCCTGGGACCGCCGGGTGTGTTCACTCAACGGGCTCCTGGCAATGGTTATCACCCAACATCTGCTGCCCTTCAATATTGTGGATGGCAATCAATTCTGGCAGATGTTGGAGCAGGCCCAACCCAGATGGCGTGTCCCCAGCCGGCATTTCTTTGCCCTACACCAGCACATTGTGCAGAATGTATCCCTGTTGCTGGATCACGCTGTCAGCGACAGGGTGCATCTCACAATGGATAACTGGACCAGCAGACATGGGCAGGGGCGCTATCTCAGCTTCACAGCCCATTGGGTGTCCTTCCGAGGCGCCGGGGAGGGATCAACAGATGTGGTGGCATCTCAGCTTGTGGTGCCGTCCCGTGGTGTCCAGGGGAGAACTGCTGCTCTCCCTCAAGCCATTGTCTCCACCACTGCTGAGCCTACCAGCAAGCTTCCCCATAGCTACACAAGTGTGGGGCATGTCCGCTGCCAGGCCATACTCCAGCTTGTGAGCTAAGGGGAATGGAGACACACTGGACCTTATGTCCTGGCTGCCCTCCAGGCTCAGGTCCACAAGTGGCTGACACCCCGAAGGCTCCAGGCAGGTATGGTTGTCTGTGACAATGGCAGCAACCACCTTGCAGCCCTCCATGCTGGCAGTCTCACACATGTGTCCTGCATAGCACATGTCCTCAACCTTGTTGTACAGAAGTTCCTGCGCACATACCCAAGGGAGAGCGACATTGTGCAAAGGGTATAAAGGATTGCCAGCCACTTCTGACGCTCCCCAAACGCCACCGCGTCCCTGTCCATACTGCAGCAGAACAACAGCCTGCCACCTCACAGGCTGATGTTGGACAGTGTGACGCTAAACCTAGGCACTCCGGGGCCATCACACCCACTCCCCTACATCACCAATGCAAAGTGGTGGCAGGTACACCAGGTCTGCCACATGTTGGCCCCCTTCGAGCAGGCAACCAAGCTGGTCAGCGGGGAGCACGTCGGCCTCAATGACGTGCTCCCCATAGTGTTCCTGCTGGACAGGACACTAGAACGCCTACTCGAAGCTGGGGAGAGTGCCTTGGTGGAGCAAGAAGATGCAACACTGCTCCACCAAGACCAGGATGATGAGGAGGAGGAGGAATAATTTTTTGAGGAGGTTGTGGACATCCAGGAGTCTGGGCCTGGTCAGGAGGGAGAGCCAGACTCCCATGGGCAGCAGCAGGAGGACCAAGACATCATAGTCACGGGCAGTCAAGAAGAGTTCCAGCAGGGTGTCCTCTTCCCCATGGCTGCCCATATGCTGCACTGTCTCCGGAGTGACCCCCAGATCAGGCAAATGAAGGAGAGGGATGATTTTTGGGTGGCCACACGGTGCAAGGGGAAACTGGAGCAGTTCCTCCCAGCCAGCCAGCAGGATGCTCGTATGAAGCAACTGAGGTCCAGTCTGGAGGAGGCCAACCCTCTGCCTCACGCTCCAGTTCTCCCCACTCATCTCACGCAGCAAGCAGCTGGCCCCAGCAGCTCCAGCGGAGAAGGAGATCTTATGGGTGGCATGAGGCAGTTCTACCAGCCTGCGCGACCCAGTTGCAGCAGCAGCAGAAGTCACCACCAGCGGCTGGCCCGCATGGTTTCTGACTACATGAGGTCCATTGTTGCTTCCAACAGCATGAGCGCTGACGACCCCATGGAGTACTGGGCTGCCAGGTTAGACAACTTCCATGAGCTCGCTCAGCATACTATCTGAGCGGAAATTCAGCGCGGCAGGTGGGGTGGTCACCGACAAGCAGACCCGTCTGTCCACAGACTTTGTGGATAGACTTACTTTCATCAAAATGAATGAGTCCTGGCTCGGCGGCGACTTCTTGGCCCCCACCGTCGGTTCAGAGCGCTGAGGTTCAGGGCAGTTCAGGACACTGTGTTTTTAAACTTTTGTATATATTTATCGATTAATTTATTTATCTATTTCTCTATAGATTCATTTATTTATGTATTTATTTATGAATTTATTAATCTATCGATTAATTTATTTATCTATTTATTCATTAATTTATTGAACCTCCTATTTATTTATTTATTCAATTAACATATTATTGATATATATATATATATATATATATATATATATATATATATACTAATTTATTGTGGGCTTTATAATCTTAAAAATCCTTTGAAATAAAAATTGTCAAAGGAAAATATTGCATTTTGTATGCATAGGAGTACATTTCTGCTGTAGACGAAGTATCTGCTGCTGTAAGAGGTGTCATTCTTGGTGTTGCCCAGGTTTGGCTGGCCCATTCCTGGGAACATAACAGGGGTGATCTGCTGCTGTCAGAGGTTTCTAAGATTATTTTTGGTATTGTCCAGGTCTGGCGGTGGCCCATTCCTGGGAACACATTCCTGCTACAAACAAATAACCTGCTGCTGTCTGTTCCTGCTGAGTTTAGCCGAGCTATGTGTAGGCCTTATATCCACCGTTACCTTTACCTGCTGCTGCTGTTTGTCCTGATGAGTTTTCCCCTGGATTAAAGGGGCCTTACTGCAACCTTATCAGTTAAAATTACACAAAAACATAGCAATATTAAAAAACGGAAGCACACATTAGAACTTAACAAACTATTTATTTACAAGTTTGAGCCAAACATGGCTCTACGGCAACTGTTTAAGTTGCTCATACAGGTCGAACAACTCTTGCATCCAATTACAGTGCAGCGCCTCCAACTGCTGCAACCTACTTGCAACATTCCGCTGCTGCTCCCGGATCTCCTGCATTCCTTTATTGTGCTCTTGCTGCAGCTGGCTTCTAATTTAATGAGTACTGTTAGGATAAAAAAAATATGAAAATGACTTGCAATTCAGATTAAGAGGCAATTAGTGCATTGTGTGGAGTATTTGTTAAAGCACTACCGATTTACATCTCAATTCGTTAGTTAATGATATTTATGATGATTATATAGTTGGTTAGTTAGTGATAGTTCAGTAGAGTATAATGTCATTCAGTTGGTTAGTTAGTGAAAGTTCTGTAGAGTATAATGTTATTTAGTTGGTTAGTTAGTGATAGTTCAGTAGAGTATAATGTTATTTAGTTGGTTAGTTAATGGTTTTTATTGTAGATTACAGAGTTAGTGTCCAGTGTTGTTGTTTTCGTTTACTGTAGTGTGTGTTGTCTCCTCATTGTTCGCCCTTTTATGTTTCTGTACATGTTATGGATAAAGAATTATATTGCTGTGTGCACATATTTACCATTCTTGCAGGGGCTGGAGACATCCTCCTCCTCCTTATCAGAAGCTGGGGGGGGATCTGGCTGCTGGGAGGGTCCGGCCTCTTCCTCCTCCACCCCCACCACTTCGCCCGCATCAGGTGGGGATGGCGCATCCTGCTGCTGGGAGGGTCTGGCCTGCTCTCTCTCCTCCTCTGCAGATACCACCACCGCCTCCATCATAGGCGTGTGCACTGGGTGTGCCGGGTGTGCCTGGGCACACTCTAATCAAGCCTGTCACCTCTGTGCTCCTGGGTGCCCCCCCGCTGATTCCCCTTCCTGGTCCTTAGCTGACCCCATTTTAGAAACTACGGGATAAGGTGGAAGTTTTGTTGGTACTATATTAGGGTACATATGATTTTTGATTGCTCTATATTACACATTTTGTGAGGCAAGGTAACAAGAAATAGCTGTTTTGGCACCGTTTTATTTTTTGTTATTTACACCATTCATCTGACAGGTTAGATCATGGGGTATTTCTAAAGAACAGGTTGTTACGGACGTGACAATACCAAATATGATTTTTTTAGTGTCTCCATATTCTGAAAGCCGTAGTTTTATTTATTTTTTGGGCGACCATCTTGTGTAGGGGCTCATTTTTTTCAGGATGAGGTGACGGTTTGATTGGTACTATTATAGGGTGCATATGACTTTTTGATTGCTTGCTTTTACACATTTTGTGATGTAAGGTGACAAAAAATAGCTTTTTTTACACCGTTTTTATTTCTATTTTTTTTACGGTATTCACCTGACGGGTTAGGTCATGTGATATATTTATATAACAGGTTATTACGGACTGTCTCCATATTCTGAGCCATATTTTTATTTATTTTTTGGGCGATTGTCTTAGGGGTTAACTTTTTGCGGGATGAGGTGACGGTTAGATTGGTACTATTTTGGTAGGCATACGCCTTTTTGATTGCTTGGTGTTGTACTTGGTGTTGGTAACTCTAAATCAACCAGCAAATACTGGAGGTCAGACAAAGAAAACTTCTCCTGAGTTCTGACCAATGTGCAATGGATGTGCAATGTGCATGTGAGAGATATTTCTCTGCTGTCCGATACATACAGTACATGCTACAGACATAGTGCTGTGATGTCAAAACAATACTTAGTGCACCAATCAGTAATATCTACTCAGACCTGATAAAATGTGAAGTTGCACGTATTGCGCCAAAAAATATGCGCATCATTAGTGCCGATTTGCGCAATTGCGAATATATTACATCAACATCTATATTTTCCCTTTAGGTGCTGGGATAAGGTGTGTTGGGCTAACAACTAATTAATACAAATGTCCTTTGGGACTTATTCTTACACCTATTTTTCCCTGCACCTACCAATTGCCTAAGACATAACTTTTAATTTTTGTTCAATTTAAAATGTTTGGTAGTGCGCCGACATAACATTTGTGTTTTAAAATTTCCAGTGACACTGGCCTTTATTTGTTCACTTTCTGTCTAGATACAATGTTGCCATTACAGGCTCCGCGTTTGCCTGTCTTCAGTCACGGCACTGCGTCTAGAGTTAATTTGTATGCGTAAGCACCAGTGATTCCTGTTGTTAAAATTAGAGCCTCACGCTGCCCCCCGACATGTTTCGCCGTGTCACGGCGTCCTCAGGGGTTCGGGCAGTCCTCAGGGGTTGCGAATATATTGGAGCACTCTATCTGCGTATAAAGCTATTGTTCTGCCATGCATGCGAAATGTAATCAAAAACAGTGCTTCAATGTAAAATTACTTGCAGTGATCAGTTCTTCCTCACAGTCATGAAAGTTGGTGCCAACCATTTTCTCTAGTGTCAGGAAACTCCTAGCTGCTTGAAAAATGTAGCAAAAGTGAACCACACCTGTATTGCACGTACAATACGCGCATATTACATTGCTGATGATTGCAATCAAGAAAATAATTACTGGAGATCACAAATTCTAGAATTTGCAAATTTATGGCGAATATTAGGCCAAAATTTCTCAAATTATCGCAAAAACAAATCTTGCCTATGCTGCTCATCACTAAAAAAGAAACCTTGAGCATACAGGTTATCTCCGGTGGGCCTTCCCTTTTACCCTTTCCAAAATGTTCTTAAACACTGTTCCCAATGCTGAGGAGTAGAGATGAGTGAAGTTTACAAAACTTCGATTTGGCTGCTTCGCCGAATTTCGCTAAGAAATTCGCTTTGTGACTAATTACTTTGTCACGAAGAGCATATCTTTGTAAGTAGCGGGTGCAATGACAGGAAACAGCAATTTCACCGCCCCCCCATCTTTGAACCCCCCAGATGCCGCAGTCATCATTGCTCACAGCATCTGAGATTAAAAAATCAGGGCTTTCAGGGGTTAATTGATTAAAAAATAATTAGAATACTCACCTTATCCACTTGAGTGCGAAGAGGCAGTCGCTGCCATCTTGATTGAAGATCCTGCAGGAAATCTTGCGAGTTGCACGATGACGTCATCACACTGCTCGGCATGGTGACGTCATACTTCACAGCGCATGAGATTTAGAGAGGGATCTTCAATCAAGATGGCCGCGGCAGCTTCTTCACATAGATGAGGTGAGTATGATTATATTTTTTTACCGCTATTTCAAGCAAAATTGATTCAGTACCACAAAGCATGAGGAAATTCAGCTGAAATTCAGATAGAAGTCCACTTTGGATACTTTGATTCGCTCAACACTACTGAGGAGCAACAGCCATTTTAAAGAGGACCTTTTATGGGTTTGTAGTAAGTGACATAAATATCTGTACCTGCGGGGTACCTCCCGCTGATGCAACCACCCTGCCTGTTTTTTTAAAATAGCGCTCCTGCGCCCCATTATGGCCCCCCGCAATTTCGCGCTCAGTATGCTAATACTTGCAATAACTTGCAATCAGTATGCTAATACTGAGCATTGGAGCAATGGGGAGAAGACGCAGTCTTTCTCTGTGGGTGTCTTCTTCTCCCCTGGCTGTAGCGCTGTCCATTCGCAGCACAGAGTGTCACAGCACTATTTAAAAAAAAACAGGCAGGGTGGCAGCATCAGCAGGGGGTACCCCACAGGTACAGATATTTATCTCACTAACTACAAACCCATGAAAGGTCCTCTTTAAGTTGCAAAATATTTGTCCGCATTACTTATCTCTTCCAGGTATCCTCTAGTGCTCCTGAGGAGTATCCATGTCTCCCCTGGTTCCTCTCAGCTCCTGGGCTGGGGAGCATCAGCCATTTAAGCCTAGAAAATATTGTCACTGGTCTCCATGTGCTGGGGAGCATCAGCCATTTAACCTTGAAAAATAACCATTGTGGTCTTCAAGTCTCTTCTGCTGTTAAAACGTATTGATGAAAAATTGTATTAATCCAGCACCCTCAATGGATCTACTGATGGTGTACGTCACTTATCGGACTTCGCCCATCTTGACAAACTACTCTACAGAGTTCAGAAGGGGAACGCCAACACTGTTTTGGTTTTGGAGTTTGGATCTATTGCTAAGCAACAAACCAAACTCAATCAGACACATAGAAACATAGAATGTGTCGGCAGATAAGAACCATTTGGCCCATCTAGTCTGCCCAATATACTAAGTACTATGGATAGCCCCTGGCCCTATCTTATATGAAGGATGGCCTTATGCCTATCCCATGCATGCTTAAACTCCTCCACTATATTTGCAGCTGCCACTTCTGCAGGAAGGCTATTCCATGCATCCACTACTCTCTCAGTAAAGTAATACTTCCTGATATTACTTTTAAACCTTTGCCCCGCTAATTTAAAACGATGTCCTCTTGTAGCAGTTTTTCTTCTTTTAAATATTCTCTCCTCTTGCACTGATTATCTTGAAGGACTCGTGATTACTAATGAATGCTTCCCATTGTTAGCATGGCACCCAGAGGAGTGGTTAACTTATCTTATGTCGATACTCTGGAACCTCATGGCCATACATTCTCCTCTCATGGGTCTGGTTCTCCACTGTGGCTGCTCTAATATCCAGGCTCACACTTTGATTGATGTACACACACAGTCTCAGCCCACATGTGCACACACTGGAGCAGGACACCCTCATCCTGTCTGGACTCAATATTACTTCCTGGCCGCTCTGACCAGGGATCTAGTGCCCGAGTTAGATGTTACAACAATGACTATGTGCGTTACAAGTCTTTACGGACCACAACATATTTTGTTTGCAATCCAATCATATCCATTTCTTAGAGGATTGTCTCTTAGTTGCTGCCAGAACTTCTATAAACTCTAGACATATTTATGACCAGATGAAGATTGTATCTTGCTTATGTCAAAATTACGCTGTCTCAAACCAAGTAGCTGCCGGTCTTCTGCTATCTCAATAAAAATAAGGAGAAATCTCAGCCACGTCTCACATGTTCTCTTCATGATGCCTCCTGTCAAGTTGCATCTGTGACCTTCTTTGAAATTTGGGTGTATTATACCATTAGGTAATACATTAGGAACTGAAGCCAACAATAGTAAATTTAATGATTTCCATATGTTCTGCAATGTTTCTGAATTTTTGAATAATACTATATAATAAATAATACTATAATATGGTACTATAATATAAATAATTGAGAGGATCTCATACAAAGAAAGGTTTTCTCCTTTACTGAAGAAATGATTGACCTGTATCATACTTACTGCTTTAGAATCTGATCTTCTCCACATTCTGTGAAAATCCTTCTTTTTTTTCCAAAACCAGTCAACAGCCCTCAAATCCTCTGCCAAGATGGGCCGTTCTCTTCATCCCTGGATGTAGAAAATGGCACAGCTTTTGCTATACTCTTCCAAAATGCTAATGTTTTTGTTTGCACAAAAAATAAATCTTTTTTAAGCTATAGAAAAAATCAAGAACAAAAATTGTTAGTTTTAGCCTGGTTATCCAGTCGCTAAAATAAATAAATGAAACCTGTGAGATGTGTGATACATCACAATCCAAACATTTCTACAACAGTCCAGATTTCTAATTTGCAATTAAATTACTTTATATCTGGGTCAGATATCATGGGGATTGAATGCAAATTATAAGATTTATGATTAACCTTCAGAACAAATATAAATTTTTTTTTAAAAGAAAATATCAGTTTGGCTTTAAAATAGATGAGTTGATGAATTTGGCCTGAATGAACCGAATTTTGTGGAAGCGTAAATTGCTTTCCTCCACATTGAAGCTCCACCTTCCCTGTGCATTCAGCAAAAGTAAAATATTTCATAAGCCATTTTTCTATGTTACAGGTAGTAAAAATGGACTGCAAAAGTAAAAAAAAAATGCAAAAAAATACTTTGAAAATACTATGAAAATATAGTACAGAAAGCAAACAGATTTTGAATTGCAGACTGCTGAACCAATGGTGATCTAATATGGAACATCACTGTAAATCGGTTGTTCACCAGTGAAGGTCAGTTCGCATTGTATGCCAGCGAACACATGCGGGCTGCCATCTTGACTCACAAGTAAAACCTTGCCTGTTCCTGTGCCGGGAGCCGGTCTGAAATCAAATGCGGTCACCGGGAGCAGGCAGTTCCAAGAACAGCCCGATGAAGGCCCCTGGCGGCTGTTCTCAGAACTGCCTGCTCCCGGTGACCGCATTTGATTTCAAACCGGCTCCCGACACAGGCCGATAAGAGCTTACCTGTGCATCGCCGGACTTGTGAGTCAAGGTGGCAGCCCGCATGTGTTCGCTGGCGAACAATGCGAACTGACCATCACTGTTGTTCACCCCTGGGGACCATTTCTACCCTCCCAGTGTGATTGGACCTGCTGTGGTAATCATCCCTGCCACTGTGTTCCATTTGCAGATTCCGGGTCTCCCTGCATTAACATCCCGTTTGAAGCCAGGTCATGTGACCACTGCAGCCAATGACTGGCCACAGCGGTGATGACCACAGGGACCTGCAAAGCCGGTGGGTCAGAGATTGAGCCAGAACACAGTGGCAGGGATCAGGTAAGTATAATAAAAAACCCTGGTTTGGTTATGCTGGGGGGGGTCTTTAGAAAAGGTCCCCAGCATTGGACAACCCCTTTAAAACCTGTGCTTATATGCCCTGTTAGAGTGGGGTACTCTGTTAAGATTCCTCTTCACTTGACCAGAGTAGAGAGTGGCTGATAGAGCATCTCTCAGGCTGGAGGACCTATCCTGTCATTAGGTACACACTTAAATGGGAAATGTGTAATTCTGTGGTGGCAGTGCTGAGAAGATTAACACTTACTCTTAGGCCCCTTGCAGACGAGCGTTCCTCCCGCAGCGAGTCCACAACACAGCTCCCGGCCTGACCTCCCAGCACTGATGGGATTCACATAGCATCATATTGATTTATGATGCTATGTAACCCTTACAGTTCTGTAATGTATTGGATAACACTGGCAGCATTATGCCAGTGTTATCCTATACATTCCAGAACTGTAAGGGGTACATAGCATCATAAATCAATATAATGCTATGTGACCCCCGGCAGCGCTGGGAGGTCAGGCCGGGAGCTGTGTTGTGGACTCGCTGCAGGAAGAACGCTCGTCTGCAAGGGGCCTTACATTTCTATAAAGAGAACATCCTATTAATGGGGGTCCAAATAGGAAGACACTTTGTTATCAGCCTAATTTCAAAGGACCTTTCTATTCTAACAAGGTCTGAGTTTGTAGAAGAAGGGCTTCATTTAGGACCTTTATTATTATTATTATTAATTACATGAATAACCCATTGATTTCAATGAAAATTGTGCAATACTTTATTTCCACTGAGGCGGCACTACAGGGAACTGGAGAATTTGCTGCCAAGTTTCAGAACATATTACAGATTATCTCTTGCAGTTGCAGCAACAGGAACAACCCGTGATTAGCTTTTTATCAGGGGGCCCTAGCTTATTATTGAGGACCCTCTATTAAAAAGGGATTTTGAAATATGGACAATCCCTTTAAACTGCTGGGCAAAAAAGGTTGATAGACTAACAACATTTTTTTTCAACTTAGTGCAGTCAGTAAATCTAATCGATCTTGTCATGAAAAGGGCTCCTTTTATCCTGTGGAAGGATTTAGACGTTTCTTTAGAAGCTCACAGCACCGTTGAAAGTTGCTGTTTCTCTGTTCCTGAGCCTTGTTTCTGATGTAGTTAACATTCTCTGCTCATTTTGAAATGTCCGTAGGGGGATATCATCAAGCCGATGGCTTAAAGTCTTGTTCTGCCCCAACAAATTATCTTGACACCTGGAAATAAATATAGACCCTCAGGAAAAGGCTGCTGAGCATATTGACAAAATGCATGTTGAAGATGTCCTTGAACTACCCATAAAACACATACGTAAATCTGCATTCATTTCTGAAATTAGCACATAGAGAATATCGGTCAGAATAAAAATAACAGACAAAAATGTAGACTTTCTGTGAAGACTCATGTTCACTACTGTATTTCGGCTCTGTACAAGGCTAAGTTTGACAAATTGCCCATATAAGTATATGGGGCCTACACTGCCCCCATATCTCTGCGCAAAAAGTCAGGCATCAGTGTATATTCCTGGAAAACCCTTTTAAATTAATTTTCTGCCTAGTAAAATTTGTTAAAAAATTGTCAAGGATTAAAAGAAAAAAGGAAGTTATACTCAACTCACCAATCTCTGATATGTCTTGGGTCTCCTGCCAGTCTCTACTTATTTGGCCCTCTCAACACAGGAAGTATGACCATTCAGACAATCACTGGCTGAGGTGGGTCAGAGCTTCAGGGCAGTTACTGGCTAACCAGTCACATTTGCATGTGCAGTACCCAAGACTTGGGGATATCTGCATTTGTTTAATAATTTAAAGAGAGACTTTACTTCATTACATTTATTCCACATTTGTCTGCAGCACACCCCCTCTATAAATGGGGAAATATGCTACATTGGTGCAAACTGCACCATTATTCATCAGTGTGAGCCATTGTGTTTCAGCATGTATGAATCATTTGTCAAGATGGAATTTTTTGAATTAGTTGGACTTCTGTAATGCCTTCCCATAGAGCTCCATAGATTTATGATGTTGGCGGAATGCATTTCCCAGGTGGCTCCCATTGTAAGTCCGTGGTCAAAAGGCAGTCATGACAGTCAAAGGCCTAACAAATGCTCCCATGTCAGCCATGTGGGCAGGGGCGTAACTACCATAGCGGCAGACCAGGAGACTGCTATGGGGCCCAGGGCAAGATGGGGCCCAGTCTTCATTGGGATTATCTCCTCTTCTGCTGGAGGTGAAGACTTGGTCAGGACTCTACCCTCTAAAGGAACAACTTTTTGTAAACGAGGCAGCGGAATAAATAGCCCAAGGGTTATTGAAACGGGTTTTAGGCAGAAACCCTTCTGTCCTGTGTGGGGGGCCTGGTTTGATCCTTGCTATGGGGCCCTTACTTCTCTGTGTACCCCACTGCATGTGGGTGATCCTATTAGACCCTGCATAAGGCAGGGGTGCATATGGGTGTTATGTAAGCTATCCAAGAACTGAAGGGTCAAGGCTCTTACGTTAAAAATGATTTGTAGTGCCCTGGAGAAGGGATACTTTAAAGTACGTCACTATAGAAAGGGTTAATGAACACTGACAGACTTTTGGGACTTTCTAGCTAATAATTCGAAGCTGGTAATTTTCCACAGCTACCATAAGTTTTAAAGAAGAGCATGTTTTGGAGGGAAAAGGCCAGACTTGTTTACCACCAAAAACAGACAGACTGACGTTTTGAATATCTGGTTTAGCTCTGTTATTATGTCTGAAAACCTGTTTTTGTCTGGAAATAACTGCTGTGTCATTGCCACTTAGTTTTTAGGGAAGCTTTAATGCAAGTCTTTGAGAGACAGGAGTTGTAACATTGTATTTGTTTGTGCTGAGTTTCTCCACTCCACCCATCCCACTAGAAGATTCTACTTTGGCCAGAAACTATATAGAAGAAAAGCAGTCAGAGCCCCTAGTGTTCTATAGTTAGGGTACAGTGCTTAGAAGAGGAGACTCTGCCAGACTACTTGAGTGACCAGAAGAAGAGACTGAGATGGGGATACCCTGCTACAGACTCAGGCCATTCCTCAGCATCAAACCCTTCTTGTGCCTAGGAGGAGACTGGAGAAGTCAGCCCAGAGTTTTGTCTATATTGTTTGGCACTTGAGATCCTCCAGTAAAAGAAACACACTGGTTCACTGCAGACCCTGATTCTCTGGACTTATTTCCCATTGGGGTGCACCACGCCCTACCATCCCTTCTGGAGAGTAGCAACACGTATTGACACCTCAACAGTGTCTGAGGGACCCAGGGTAGCATTGGGGCCACCTCAAACCAGCCACAAATATTTTTAAAAAAAACCACAAAATTGTTAGTAAAAAGTAAAAAAAAGGAAAAATATAAGAGCTCGTTAATGATCTATGGTACACCTGGTTACTGATCTAACAAAGTCACAGATTTTTTTGCAATTAGTTTTTTTTGCCATTTTTTGGTGACATTTTGGTTTCCAAATTGGACTATTCAATTGTGCAGGAGGTTCACTTTCTAGATGAAAACTCCAGATAAGACCGGGATTATGGCACATTTAGTATGTGCAACTTTTCAAAATGTTGCAAAAAATTTTACATCTCATGCCAGCCAAACTCCTGGTCTACTTTTACACCTAAAGATTTAAACCGCGTTACACTAATGCTACGTATATTATTAATGTGCACCAGTTCATACATTTGGTTTAGGAACACAAAGCAATGCCAGACTTAAAACTGGCATAAGAACAACCTTATGTTAAATAAGCCCCAAAATGTGTAATGTAATAAAAATTGGATCATACATTCCCAAAAATACAGTACCAATAAAAAGGCATCCAGCAAAATAAAATCGACAAATCTTGGAATGCAACTGTACAATTTTTTTTTCAATAGATTTTATTATATG
Organism: Bufo gargarizans; assembly: GCF_014858855.1. NCBI lineage: Eukaryota > Metazoa > Chordata > Amphibia > Anura > Bufonidae > Bufo > Bufo gargarizans. The sequence continues at coordinate 398,751 of NW_025334583.1, read as the reverse complement.
CCAATTTAGTAAAACATAAAAATATACATTTAGCAGCACCACAAGATAATGCCATTACTGTATGTTTACTGCATAGAGAAAGGCATACAAAATCACAAGAAAACTATAGAAGAATTGTTACAAAAGTTGCAATATTCAAAGTGGCACTAAAAATATCATGTATCCTGCCTGAAAAATAAACCTTTATGTGGCTGATGACCAAAAAATTACAAAGTTATGAGTTTCGAAATGTACAGATAAACATCTCATTGCCCTTAGGCCTCTTTCACACGACCGATACGGATTTGGTGTGGGTGCGTTCAGGAAAACTGGCAAGTTCAGTCAGTTTTGTCTGCAATTGCGTTCAGTTGTTCCGTCTTTTTTTCACGCAAGTGCAATGAGTTTGATGCGTTTTTTCACGCGTGTGAAAAAAAAACTGAAGGTTTACAAACAACATCTCCTAGCAACCATCAGTGAAAAATGCATTGCATCTGCACTTGCTTCCAGATGCTATGCATTTTTCACGCAGCCCCATTCACTTCTATGGGGACAGGGCTGCGTAAAAAAACGCAGACTATAGAACATGCTGCAAGTTTCATGCAACGCACAAGTGAATCGTGAAAAACAACGCTCATGTACACAGACCCGTTGAAATGAATGGTTCCGGATTCAGTGTGGGTGCAATGCGTTCACGTCACGCATTGCCCCCGCGCGGAAAACTTGCTCGTGTGAAAGGGGCCTTAAAGAGCACTTGCCAGCAGGATCCACACTATTAAACCAGACATAGGCTCCTTTCAGGCAAGCGAGTTTTCCATGCAGGTGCAATCCGTGACGTGAACGCATTGCACCCGCACCGAATCCGGAACCGTTCATTTCAAGGGGTCTGTGTACATGAGCGTTGTTGTTCACGATTCACTTGTGCATTGCCTGCAAATCGCAGCATGTTCTATATTCTGCGATTTTCACGCAGCCCTGGCCCCATAGAAGTGAATGACTGAACGCAACCGCAGACAAAACTGACTGAACTTGCTTGCAAAATGGTGCGAGTTTCACTGAACGCATCCGGAGCCAATCCGTCACGCTCGTGTGAAAGAGGACATACTGTCTGGTATGGTTGATCCTGCTGATTAAAATACATGTCTAATGAAAATTGGTTGTGGTCCTGGAGTTCCCGAGAAAAAATACTTTTATTCTTTGAGCAAATGAGTGCTTCAGTGCACCGAGGGGCAGGATCTAGCCCCTCAGTGCACCTAAGCTCCTCAGCTCGCCAGTGAGTGCACTAAAGCCCTAATTTGCAAAAAGAACAACAGCCTTATATTTTTAGGAACGCCACAGTAGATTTTAACATAACAGGTATCATTTTAAACAGCAAGATCAACCCTACCAGTCAGTAGGCCTGGCTAAAAGGGTTGATCCAGCTGGTAGCCCAATCTAGGCTGCATACTTGAGGAATATATCTGAAAATTGTCTTAATATGACACGTTTCTTTTTTTCAGTTTCCACTTCCTATAATTGTATATAAAATACTACATATGCAATGTTTAGTGGACCACCTATAACTTGTAAAGCCTGGCGGCGTGCTCTGTTATATGCTCTGCATAGCTTTCATTTATTCATTTCCCAGTATGCAGAAAAAGAACCTGTCATCCAGCTGTGCACGCAGCTTTGTTAACAATCTCACTGATAAAAATAAGAAAAAGAGTAAAAGAAAAAGTAATATTCTGAAAATCTGATAAAATTAATGGAGAAAACAGAGTCTGCGTTTTTGACAAATCCAGGTCGCATTGGCTGAGCCTGTGGGATTTTGTATGGTTCTCGTACATGTTTCCTTGTATGATATTTGTATCTCTAGAGAGCTTTTATTTCCCTTCATCTTTACCTTCCACAGAAACATGAGGCTTACAGCACCGTGGAAGGGAAGGACAAATATCCAGAGAGACCAGGGGTAGCCTTTCTGCTGCCTGAGCCGAAAACTGAAAAGGCGCCCCCCCCATGCCAATTTCTTAACCTAACCCCTTTGCCACAATGAAAGCTCTCATTGCCCATGACCCTTTCACTGCTCCCCTCTTGCCCCTACCTGCTGCTGCCTGAGGCGATCGCCTCACCTGGCCTCATTAGTAGTGTTGATCACGAATATTCGAATTGCGAATTTTAATCGCGAATATCGGCACTTCGAGAATTCGCGAATATTTCGAAATTCGCTAAATATATTCGTAATTGCGAATATTCGCTTTTTGTGAAAATACCAGTCCATGCGAATTTTTATGCGAAAATTTATATGCGAATTTTATGCGAATTTTCGCAATCAAGAAAATAATGCCTGGAGATCATGAATTCGCGAATTCTCGAATATATGGCGAATATTCGCCCAAATATTCGCGAAATATCGCGAATTCGAATATTGCCCCTGCCGCTCATCACTACTCATTAGTGGTGCACCCCACTCAAAAATGCATTGAAAAATAGAGTTATGTTCTCAAAGAAAAGTCCAATATACATTTCTTTAGACCCAGTGGAGAAATTCAGGATCAGGTTTTCTGATGCAGTTTTGGAAGCCAAAATCAGGAGTGGATCATAAAAGGAGATAAAATATAAAGAAAAGATACAACTTTCTTTTTTGAATCCACTCTTGGTTTTGGCTTCCAAAACTGCATGCAGAAACTTGACCATGTGGCTGTACCCTTATCCTTCAAGTCAAGGCATCCAATGACTTCCACATCCTATAGAGAATGGACCACGTATGTGCTTGGTTTCCTACACGGAAGTCAACGGGTATTGGAGAAAATGCTAGACGCTTTCGAACAAGCAACATACTACTGAATATGCTTACAAGCTCTTTTTTTTCAAAAAGAAAATAATTCTGTGCCTCTGGTGCCACCAGATGTAAGGTAGCTTATGAATGGGCCTTGAGAGATAAATCAGTATCTCATCTGCATCTGTTTCGGGGTTATGGATAGAGGTGTGCGAAACAATGCTACACAAAACATATTTGTTACAAATTTCCCCAAAAATTCTAATTTCAGTGAATCCGAAACCTTTGGGACTTGTCCTGAACGAATTGCTCATACTGTCACCCACCATTTTCAAGATTAGAAGACAGAGAAGAAGACATCGGCCAATAAAAGAAGATGATTTTTGAAGCAATATGGTTTCATTTTATTTTTTATTCTTCATCCATATTACAAATACAGGTCCTTCTAAAAAAATTAGCATATTGTGATAAAGTTCATTATTTTCTGTAATGTACTGATAAACATTAGACTTTCATATATTTTAGATTCATTACACACCAACTGAAGTAGTTCAAGCCTTTTATTGTTTTAATATTGATGATTTTGGCATACAGCTTATGAAAACCCAAATTTCCTATTTCAAAAAATTAGCATATTTCATCCGACCAATAAAAGAAAAGTGTTTTTAATACAAAAAAAGTCAACCTTCAAATAATTATGTTCAGTTATGCACTCAATACTTGGTCGGGAATCCTTTTGCAGAAATGACTGCTTCAATGCGGCGTGGCATGGAGGCAATCAGCCTGTGGCACTGCTGAGGTGTTATGGAGGCCCAGGATGCTTCGATAGCGGCCTTAAGCTCATCCAGAGTGTTGGGTCTTGCGTCTCTCAACTTTCTCTTCCCAATATCCCACAGATTCTCTATGGGGTTCAGGTCAGGAGAGTTGGCAGGCCAATTGAGCACAGTAATACCATGGTCAGTAAACCATTTACCAGTGGTTTTGGCACTGTGAGCAGGTGCCAGGTCGTGCTGAAAAATGAAATCTTCATCTCCATAAAGCTTTTCAGCAGATGGAAGCATGAAGTGCTCCAAAATCTCCTGATAGCAAGCTGCATTGACCCTGCCCTTGATAAAACACAGTGGACCAACACCAGCAGCTGACATGGCACCCCAGACCATCACTGACTGTGGGTACTTGACACTGGACTTCAGGCATTTTGGCATTTCCCTCTCCCCAGTCTTCCTCCAGACTCTGGCACCTTGATTTCCGAATGACATGCAACAGTCCAGTGCTGCTTCTCTGTAGCCCAGGTCAGGCGCTTCTGCCGCTGTTTCTGGTTCAAAAGTGGCTTGACCTGGGGAATGCGGCACCTGTAGCCCATTTCCTGCACACGCCTGTACACGGTGGCTCTGGATGTTTCTACTCCAGACTCAGTCCACTGCTTCCGCAGGTCCCCCAAGGTCTGGAATCGGTCCTTCTCCACAATCTTCCTCAGGGTCCGGTCACCTCTTCTCGTTGTGCAGCGTTTTCTGCCACACTTTTTCCTTCCCACAGACTTCCCACTGAGGTGCCTTGATACAGCACTCTGGGAACAGCCTATTCCTTCAGAAATTTCTTTCTGTGTCTTACCCTCTTGCTTGAGGTGTCAGTGATGGCCTTCTGGACAGCAGTCAGGTCGGCAGTCTTACCCATGATTGCGGTTTTGAGTAATGAACCAGGCTGGGAGTTTTTAAAAGCCTCAGGAATCTTTTGCAGGTGTTTAGAGTTAATTAGTTGATTCAGATGATTAGGTTAATAGCTCGTTTAGAGAACCTTTTCATGATATGCTAATTTTTTGAGATAGGAATTTTGGGTTTTCATGAGCTGTATGCCAAAATCATCAATATTAAAACAATAAAAGTCTTGAACTACTTCAGTTGGTGTGTAATGAATCTAAAATATATGAAAGTCTAATGTTTATCAGTACATTACAGAAAATAATGAACTTTATCACAATATGCTAATTTTTGGAGAAGGACCTGTATACATAAAATATACAATATACATCAATACTTATACCCAAAATACGAGGGGAGAGAAGTGAAGAAGCAAGAATAAAAACCCTATATATATATATATTTTATAAAAAATTTTATCCAGAGAAGTACCCCAGAGCTGGGTACTTGCAAATTGTTTTTGTTCTCTAATGTTTGTAGTGTTATTTAATGCAATTTATTGTATTTTAATGTCATGTATTCCCAGTATGGTTCTTGTATGGGTCCTACGGGGGTTAACCAACCCTGATAAAGGGGATGCCTCACTTCAGCAAATGGCATTTATTATGTAGACAAAGTTAATACAAGCCACTTACTAATGTATTGTGATTGTCCATATTGCTTCCTTTGCCGGGTTGATTCATTTTTCCATCGCATTATACACTGCTCGTATCCAGGGGTTACAACCACCCTGCAATCCAGCAGTGGTCGTGCTTGCGCACTATAGGAAAAAGTGCTGGCCTCTCTGGTGACCGGAACAGCGGGAGTGCACATAGGCAAGCGCTTCCTATAGTGTGCAAGCACAGCCACCACTGATGGATTGCAGGGTGGTTGTAACTATAGAAATGAGCAATGTATAATGTGATGAATCAACCCAGCAAAGGAAGCAATATGGATAATCACAATACATTAATAAGTGCCTTAACCAATTCAGCCCCGCTAGGTGAAACCCCCTTCATGACCAGAGCACTTTTTACACTTCGGCACTACACTCCTTTCACCGTTTATCGCTCGGTCATGCAACTTACCACCCAAATGAATTTTACCTCCTTTTCTTCTCACTAATGGAGCTTTCATTTGGTGGTATTTCATTGCTGCTGACATTTTTACTTTTTTTGTTATTAATCAAAATGTAACGATTTTTTTGCAAAAAAATGACATTTTTCACTTTCAGCTGTAAAATTTTGCAAAAAAAACGACATCCATATATAAATTTTTCGCCAAATTTATTGTTCTACATGTCTTTGATTAAAAAAAATGTTTGGGCAAAAAAAAAAATGGTTTGGGTAAAAGTTATAGCATTTACAAACTATGGTACAAAAATGTGAATTTCCGCTTTTTGAAACAGCTCTGACTTTCTGAGCACCTGTCATGATTCCTGAGGTTCTACAGTGCCCAAATAGTAGAAAAGCCCCACAAATGACCCCATTTCGGAAAGTAGACACCCTAAGGTATTCGCTGATGGGCATAGTGAGTTCATAGAACTTTTTATTTTTTGTCACAAGTTAGCGGAAAATGATGATGATTTTTTATTTTATTTTTTTCTTACAAAGTCTCATATTCCACTAACTTGCGACAAAAAATAAAAAATTCTAGGAACTCGCCATGCCCCTCACGGAATACCTTGGGGTGTCTTCTTTCCAAAATGGGGTCACTTGTGGCGTAGTTATACTGCCCTGGCAATTTAGGGGCCCAAATGTGTGAGAAGTACTTTGCAATCAAAATCTGTAAAAAATGGCCTGCAAAATCTGAAAGGTGCACTTTGGAATATGTGCCCCTTTGCCCACCTTGGCAGCAAAAAAGTGTAACACATCTGGTATCGCCGTACTCAGGAGAAGTTGGGGAATGTGTTTTGGGGTGTCATTTTACATATACCCATGCTGGGTGAGAGAAATATCTTGGCAAAAGACAACTTTTCCCATTTTTTTTATACAAAGTTGGCATTTGACCAAGATATTTTTCTCACCCAGCATGGGTATATGTAAAATGACACCCCAAAACACATTCCCCAACTTCTCCTGAGTACGGCGATACCAGATGTGTTACACTTTTTTGCTGCCAAGGTGGGCAAAGGGGCACATATTCCAAAGTGCACCTTTCAGATTTTGCAGGCCATTTTTTACAGATTTTGATTGCAAAGTACTTCTCACACATTTGGGCCCCTAAATTGCCAGGGCAGTATAACTACGCCACAAGTGACCCCATTTTGGAAAGAAGACACCCCAAGGTATTCCGTGAGGGGCATGGCGAGTTCCTAGAATTTTTTATTTTTTGTCACAAGTTAGCGGAAAATGATGATTTTTTTTTTCTCTCTTTTTTCCTTACAAAGTCTCATATTCCACTAACTTGCGACAAAAAATAAAAAATTCTAGGAACTCGCCATGCCCCTCACGGAATACCTTGGGGTGTCTTATTTCCAAAATGGGGTCACTTGTGGCGTAGTTATACTGCCCTGGCAATTTAGGGGCCCAAATGTGTGAGAAGTACTTTGCAATCAAAATCTGTAAAAAATGGCCTGCAAAATCTGAAAGGTGCACTTTGGAATATGTGCCCCTTTGCCCACCTTGGCAGCAAAAAAGTGTAACACATCTGGTATCGCCGTACTCAGGAGAAGTTGGGGAATGTGTTTTGGGGTGTCATTTTACATATACCCATGCTGGGTGAGAGAAATATCTTGGCAAAAGACAACTTTTCCCATTTTTTTTATACAAAGTTGGCATTTGACCAAGATATTTTTCTCACCCAGCATGGGTATATGTAAAATGACACCCCAAAACACATTCCCCAACTTCTCCTGAGTACGGCGATACCAGATGTGTGACACTTTTTTGCTGCCAAGGTGGGCAAAGGGGCACATATTCCAAAGTGCACCTTTTGGATTTCACCGGTCATTTTTTACACATTTTGATTGCAAAGTTCTTCTCACACATTTGGGCCCCTAAATTGCCAGGGCAGTATAACTACGCCACAAGTGACCCCATTTTAGAAAGAAGACACCCCAAGGTATTCTGTGAGGGGCATGGCGAGTTCCTAGAATTTTTTTTTTTTTGTCGCAAGTTAGTGGAATATGAGACTTTGTAAGGAAAAAAGAAAAAAAAAGAAAAATCATCATTTTCCGCTAACTTGTGACAAAAAATAAAAAATTCTAGGAACTCGCCGTGCCCCTCACGGAATACCTTGGGGTGTCTTCTTTCCAAAATGGGGTTACTTGTGGCGTAGTTATACTGCCCTGGCAATTTAGGGGCCCAAATGTGTAAGAAGTACCTTGCAATCAAAATCTGTAAAAAATGGCCGGTGAAATCCGAAAGGTGCACTTTGGAATATGTGCCCCTTTGCCCACCTTGGCTGCAAAAAAGTGTCACACATCTGGTATCGCCGTACTCAGGAGAAGTTGGGGAATGTGTTTTGGGGTGTCATTTTACATATACCCATGCTGGGTGAGAGAAATATCTTGGCAAAAGATAACTTTTCCCATTTTTTTATACAAAGTTGGCATTTGACCAAGATATTTCTCTCACCCAGCATGGGTATATGTAAAATGACACCCCAAAACACATTGCCCAACTTCTCCTGAGTACGGCGATACCAGATGTGTGACACTTTTTTGCAGCCTAGATGCGCAAAGGGGCCCAAATTCCTTTTAGGAGGGCATTTTTAGACATTTGGATCCCAGACTTCTTCTCACACTTTCGGGCCCCTAAAAAGCCAGGGCAGTATAAATACCCCACATGTGACCCCACTTTGGAAAGAAGACACCCCAAGGTATTCAATGAGGGGCCTGGCGAGTTCCTAGAAATTTTTTATTTTTTGCATAAGTTAGCGGAAATTGATTTTTTTGGTTTTTTTCTCACAAAGTCTCACTTTCCGCTAACTTAGGACAAAAATTTCAATCTTTCATGGACTCAATATGCCCCTCACGGAATACCTTGGGGTGTCTTCTTTCCGAAATGGGGTCACATGTGGGGTATTTATACTGCCCTGGCTTTTTAGGGGCCCTAAAGCGTGAGAAGAAGTCTGGAATATAAATGTCTAAAAATGTTTACGCATTTGGATTCCGTGAGGGGTATGGTGAGTTCATGGGAGATTTTATTTTTTGACACAAGTTAGTGGAATATGAGACTTAGTAAGAAAAAACAAAAACAAAAACAAACAAAAAATTTCCGCTAACTTGTGCCAAAAAAAATGTCTGAATGGAGCCTTACAGGGGGGGGGGTGATCAATGACAGGGGGGGTGATCAATGACAGGGGGGGTGCTCAATGACAGGGGGGTGATCAATGACAGGGGGGTAATCACCCATATAGACTCCCGGATCACCCCCCTGTCATTGATCACGCCCCTGGTAAGGCTCCATTCAGACGTCCGTATAATTTTTACGGATCCATGGATCGGATCCGCAAAACACATGCGGACGTCTGAATGGAGCCTTACAGGGGGGTTATCAATGACAGGGGGTGATCAGGGTGATCAGGGTGATCACCCCCCTGTCACTGATCACCCCCCCTGTAAGGCTCCATTCAGACATCCGCATGATTTTTTACGGATCCATGGATACATGGATCGGATCCACAAAACACATGCGGACGTCTGAATGGAGCCTTACAGGGGGGTTATCAATGACAGGGGGTGATCAGGGTGATCACCCCCCTGTCACTGATCACCCCCCCTGTAAGGCTCCATTCAGACATCCGCATGATTTTTTACGGATCCATGGATCGGATCCACAAAACACATGCGGACGTCTGAATGGAGCCTTACAGGGGGGTTATCAATGACAGGGGGTGATCAGGGTGATCAGGGTGATCACCCCCCTGTCACTGATCACCCCCCCTGTAAGGCTCCATTCAGACATCCGCATGATTTTTTACGGATCCATGGATACATGGATCGGATCCACAAAACACATGCGGACGTCTGAATGGAGCCTTACAGGGGGGTTATCAATGACAGGGGGTGATCAGGGTGATCACCCCCTGTCACTGATCACCCCCCCTGTAAGGCTCCATTCAGACATCTGCATGATTTTTTACGGATCCATGGATACATGGATCGGATCCACAAAACACATGCGGACGTCTGAATGGAGCCTTACAGGGGGGTTATCAATGACAGGGGGTGATCAGGGTGATCACCCCCCTGTCACTGATCACCCCCCCTGTAAGGCTCCATTCAGACATCCGCATGATTTTTTACGGATCCATGGATACATGGATCGGATCCACAAAACACATGCGGACGTCTGAATGGAGCCTTACAGGGGGGTGATCAGGGAGTGTATATGGGTGATCACCCGCCTGTCATTGATCACCCCCTGTAAGGCTCCATTCAGACGTCCGCATGTGTTTTGCGGATCCGATCCATGTATCCATGGATCCGTAAAAATCATGCGGACGTCTGAATGGAGCCTTACAGGGGGGTGATCAATGACAGGGGGGTGATCAATGACAGGGGGTGATCAGGGAGTGTATATGGGTGATCACCCGCCTGTCATTGATCACCCCCCTGTAAGGCTCCATTTAGACGTCCGTATGCGTTTTGCGGATCCGATCCATGTATCCGTGGATCCGTAAAAATCATACGGACGTCTGAACGGAGCCTGACAGGGGGGTGATCAATGACAGGGCGGTGATCAATGACAGGGGGGTGATCAGGGAGTTTATATGGGGTGATCATGGGTGATCAGGGGTTTATAAGGGGTTAATAAGTGACGGGGGGGGGTGTAGTGTAGTGTAGTGTGGTGTTTGGTGCGACTGTACTGACCTACCTGAGTCCTCTGGTGGTCGATCCTAACAAAAGGGACCACCAGAGGACCAGGTAGGAGGTATATTAGACGCTGTTATGAAAACAGCGTCTAATATACCTGTTAGGGGTTAAAAAATTCGGATCTCCAGCCTGCCAGCGAACGATCGCCGCTGGCATGCTGGAGATCCACTCGCTTACCTTCCGTTCCTGTGAGCGCGCGCGCCTGTGTGCGCGCGTTCACAGGAAATCTCGCGTCTCGCGAGATGACGCATATATGCGTGACTGTGCGCCAGCCTGCCACCTCCGGAACGCACATGTGCGTTAGGCGGTCCGGAGGTGGTTAAAAGACCAGCATGTTTACGAGGAGAATATAGACCAGTATTCCACTCAAATAAAGCCTCACGCACATTATTGTATCGGTTTTGTGGTCAGCAAATCCATATCCACAAAATACGGATGCGGTCTGTGTTGCAGTCGTATTTTTTGCAGATTCAATGGGTCTGTGGTCCACATTTTGCAGACAAGTGTAGGGCATATTCTATCTTTTTGCATAACAGACATATTGATGCAGAAAGCACACGGATCATCTGTGCGCTTCCTGCATCCTTTTGCCTGCAAAATGCGGATTGCGGACCACAAACCCTTTTAGAACAATGGGTCACGAACGGCATCCGTATTTTGTGAATCCACGATTTGCGGACCCCAAATCGGATACAGTCATGTGCATGAGGCCTAAGTTAAAGGGGTTTTCTGGGTTCAGAGCTGAACCCGGACATATCCCCTTCTTCCCCTACTCAGCCCCTGTATCGCGCAGGGCAAGGGCTTTTTTGTTTACATTTTTACACTGCTAGGAGCCTAGCAGTGTCCATGGTGATCTCACCAGCTCTGATGGGTGGGCTTTAGGGCTGCCCTAGCTGTTTTACAGGCTAGGGCAGCGCTAAAGCCTGCCCATTAGTACCGGTGACATCACCGGGCTCACTGCTAGGCGGAAGCCTCTGCCTAGCTTACCCATGGAAAGCCAATACGTCACCAGATCTCCAGAAAAAGCCCTTGCACCTGCGCAATTCAACACAGGGCAAGGGAGAACTTGCTCATGTTAGAGGGGCTGAGTGGGGGAAGAAGGGGATATGTTCAGGTTCAGCTCTGAACCCAGACAATCCCTTTAATGTCATAGTACAGAGCAAAATGTGTGAGAGGATTTTTGAGAATAACATGCCCACCACAAAGAAGATTGACCACTTCCCTGCTACTTGTGCAGTCATCAGGCGGGGCATGGCAAGGGGTCCCTTAAAGTAAATGTTTTCGTGATACCAGTTGCTACAAAGCAACAATAGGACAGAGTCCCTTAAAGAAATGGTGTTGGTGGTACCCAGGTGTAGGAATGCCAGGGTGGTGTAGGGTGGCCTACAATGTTCCTTAAAGTTGTGTGCATTATCATGTGCTCCTACCTAGACATGCTGGACCCCAGGCGTTGCCTTCCGAAAGCAGAAAAAGGGGTAGTAGTAGTAGTAGTAGGGTTGAATAAATGATTGAGTCCAGACCTTGTGATGAAGTTCAATAAAAGCTTTACTTGAATAAACATTTCTCCAACAGTTTCAGGCTTTGTCTTGGTTCCCAGCAGGCTTTAGCATTAACTCTGGCAGGCGAACAAACTCAACTCTGCTGCATCTGGTTCTCTCTGGCTCTGCTGTGCTGACAGACTGACTGAATAACTTTGCTTCAGCTGTGTGCTGCAACTTCTCTTTTTGTACTCTGACTCTAGATTCGTCCTGGAAAAACTCCTCTGGCTTCAGAGGCTCCAAGCTGTGGCCTCCACATCCAGCAGACCTGAAGGTGATCTAGCTGGCTTGGGCAAGGCATATCCAGCAGGGACGTGCACCTGCTGCACACCCTTCCTTGGAAGTGGGTAAGCTGAACCTTCCTCTAGCAGGGAGTAAGCTAGACTGACCTCTAACTAACTAAGACCCTCCCCTCCTTAGAGGGAGAATTAGAATGGAAAGAAGGGTTCCATCCCCTGTAAATGTAGCTCTGCCATGCTTGCTACCACCTTCTGGTGAACCAGGTAAATTACATGAACAAGAACAGTTTTCAACATTGGAAATGCAGTGTTTAGGACCTGACATAAATACACATGATGACTTGAGGTTAACCGATAAAGACAGTAGCGGGGTGCAGAAGTGGTAATGCCACTCTGGGGCGTTACACTTGCTTCTCCAAATAAGAGAAGAGAATGTGAAGAGAACACTGTGGCCCCTGACGGATGACACGCTACTAGGCATGAAACCTGGAATCTAAGCCACACATACACGGCATTTTCAGTGATCAAGGTAGGATGTTTGACCCCTGTAAACCCATCTTATTGAACATCATTGATGTATATGTTTGTACCCAAGCATAGTAGTTTTACCATGAACCTTATATTGAAAAAACAACAATTTTCAAGGATGTGTCGCCGGCGTTATTGCTTCGTTTATTTAAAATGCATCTTTTCATTTACATTTTATTGATAGTAAATGGGATAAACACATTTCTATAAAGTGTTGAGCGTCCCGATGTAATAACGCAGACAGATGTTCCATTTCCTACAAGAGCTAAGTCAATTTACAGTGGGGAAAGCTATTCGTACAATATATGTTAGGTCTGGCTTTTACTAGAGTAGGCTCATGTGAAGGAGGGAAGGAATGCCTTGTATAATACAATATAACACAATAAAAAGCTAAAAACGAAAACAGGTGCCAGGAGGTGGCATGTAATTGGGATATGGAAGTTCTTCTTTAGGTCACCACTGAGTGTGTAACTTGAGGCTGCACAGATTTTTCAATCACTTGAGGTTTTGGGGTTTCAGGGTAACCAGCGTAACTATAATTCATAGGGTCCCATAGCGAAATAATATGGAGTTCCCTCCACCTAGTGTAAGACAATTAGAACAGCAGCATAAGTAGCAATAAAGACACGAATAATAGCAGAAAACCCACATTCTGGCAAAAAGCTGCTATATTGTTATTCCCCACATAAAGGTACAATGTTGTTGAACCTAATTCCCTTGACCACCCAGCCCTGCCCCCCAACCTATAGTTACACCCATGACCTCTGGTGATCACATAGTTAAACATGCCGTACCTTCTACTTGGTTTCTTCTTTTGATCCATCAAAGGTTTTATTTCCCGGCTAAACTTCTCTCTGCTATCTAGTTTACAGCGGGTTTACAGTGATGTCATGATCTGAGCACTTCATTGCCCTAGACCACCAGGGATGGTATGAGGAAAGTGTACCTGTGCTTTTATAAACCTTTTGATATGTCAACGTGGGGGTCTGAGTTCTGAGACCACCACCAATCGCTATAACGAGGAGAAAGAACGCACACAGAACATTGTCTCTTCTCACTGATAGAGACCGACTGAAAAAGGGTCCTAGATAGTGTTGATCGAGCACCAAAGTGCTCAGGTGCTCGAGTAGGACACTTGTAAGTAGGACACTCTGTGATGTTTGGGTGCTCTACAGAGCACCTGAACACAATGGAAGTCAATGGGAGAACCCGAGCATTAAACCAAGCACCCCGTGCTCTGAAGAGGGGAGGGTGTCTGGATCACAGGAAACTTTCAGAAATTGATGGAAACACCACTGAAATGTTTCGGGAACAGCATGGGGAGGATGTCTGGATGCATCTTGGACTCCCAGGTCGGTGCTGGCCACTTTTACAGACTGACAATAATATGCACAAAACCGAAGATAAAATCGATTTTAGAGGGAAAAATTTTAGGAAACATTCTTTCCTGTATATTTACTTGTATATAAAGTGCAAGTGCTGCCAAAAATTACAAGGGAAAGGCCTCCGATACAACCTGTATCGGAGTAAAGGAGGGCCTCATTCACATTGTAGTACATTGTTCAGGTAGTGGGACTCCTACACTCATAAAGCCTATGCACTAAGTGAAAGTGCGGTATGCCAGACCTTGCAGGGGAATTATGCGTGAGGTCACGGTGTGAGCAATAGGTAGGCCGAGGTAAATACAGTTCTGGTTACTCACGGTTACGTCGTCCCTGGGCAGGCTCGCATAAGTGAAAAGGAGAATGGCACAAGGATTCTCTGGGGCACACTCTGGTGTGAGGAACACTGGCCAGATGTTGGTTTGAGGTGCCCTTGGTGGTCTGTATTAATGTGCCAGTGGCAAGGTCCCTTGTAGTACCTTTTGTATGGAGGTACAACAATTTACTATAGTGTTAATAGAGGAACTGAGTCTGAGGCAAGCAGGATGGTACTCAAAAGGGAACTTTACTGAAGATGACTTTTGATAACAGTTCATCCAAAGCATTTAACAGTGTCAGTACAGAGATAAACCTGCTGCTAGTCCTCTGCTGACAGGTGTAAGATGTCCCTCTCTAGATGTTAAGTAGTAGCCTTACTGATCTAACCCTCTAAAACATTAGGGGCTCAGCCGCTTTCCTCTGGTGGAGTAATCAGAGGCAATCCAGGCTTTGTTCATTTTCATACGGACAGTTGACAGTCGGATGCGCTTATCAGTTATTATGCCCCCAGCAGCACTAAATACCCGCTCTGACAAAACACTGGCGGCAGGGCAGGCCAGCACCTCCAAGGAATAGAGCACCAGTTTGTGCCATGTGTCTAACTTGGACACCCAACAGTTGTAAGGCACAGAGGAATCATTGAGGACGCTGACACGGTCTGCTACGTACTCCTTCAACATCTCCCAAAACTTTTCTCTCCTTGTGACACTAGGCCGCGCATCAGGGTGAGGTCCCAGTCCTTGGAGAGTCTTGCCCTGCCTCTGTTGGAACTGCTGTGTGTTTCCCTCGTCTCCCCTCCTCGGTTGCCCAAGGAACTAGTTACTCTGCTGCCAGTGTTGTCAGATGGAAATTTTTGGAGCAATTTTTCCACAAGGGCCTTCTGGTATTGCACCATTTTGCTCGTCCTCTCCACCACAGGAATGAGAGATGAGAAGTTCTCTTTGTAGCGGGATCGATAAGGGTGAACAACCAGTAATCGGTGTTGGCCAAAATGCATATAATGCGAGGGTCATGGGAAAGGCAGCATAACATAAAGTCAGCCATGTGTGCCAGAGTCCCAACAGACAAGACTTCGCTATCCTCATCAGGAGGATGACTCTCAATCTCATCCTCTTCCTCCTCTTTGGCCCATCCACGCTGAACAGATGGAATAAACCTGCTATGGGTACTACCCTCTGTAGCGGAGGCAACCAACTCCTGCTCCTCCTCATCATGATCATCCAATTCACACTGAGAAGACGAACTAAAGGGTGGTGTGACTATCACCCTGTGTACTGTCTTCCCCCATTTCCACCTCTTCCACATGCAAAGCGTCCGCCTTCATTGTGAGCAGTGAGCGTTTCAGTAGGCACAGAAGTGGGATGGTTACACTGATAATAGCAGCATCGCCGCTCACCATCTGTGTTGATTCCTCAAAGTTGCGTAAAACCTCACAGAGGTCAGACATCCATTCCCACTCATCGCTTGTGAAGAGCGGAAGCTGACTGGAAAGGCGACGACCATGTTGCAGCTGGTATTCCACTACTGTACTCTGCTGCTCACAAAGCCTGGCCAACATGTGGAATGTGGAGTTCCAGCGCGTCTGCACGTCGCACAACAGTCAGTGAGTTGGCAATTGCAAGTGCTGCTGAAGTGTTGCCAGACCGGTGGCAGCTGCACCTATTAGGGTGCTTTGATGCCATGTGGCGGATCATGCTGGTGGTGGTAAGGTTGCTAGTGTTCACGCCCCTGCTCTTTTTGGTACGGCACAGGTTGCAAATGACAATGCTTTTATCGTCTGCACTTTCCTCAAAAAAGCGCCAGACTGCGGAACACCTGCCCCTTGGCAAGGGAGATTGCCGCAATGGGGTGCTCCGGGGAAGAGTTGCGGGCCTGTTTGGTGTGGACTGCCTTCTCCCTTTTGCCACCCCACTGCCTCTTCCAGCCTGTTGCAGTGCTGCGGATCCCTCCCCCTCTGTACTGCTGTCCTCGCTCAGCTTGCCACCTTCCCAGGTTGGGTCAGTGATTTCATTGTCCAGCACCTCCTCTTCCACTTCCTCACTCTGGTCATCCTCCTGACTTGTTGACCTAACAACAACCTCATTGACAACTGTGTCTCATCTTCATCATCAACCTCTTGAGACACTAATTGCCGTTGACTTATTGGCAACTGTGTCTCAACATTAATTGCTGTTCCCCACCGTCATCTTCTTCTGACTGTGGATGCTCAAGAGTTTGGGAAACAGTGAACAAGATCTCCTCATGTCCCTCCTCAAGCAGGTTTGGCGAGAGGCCCAAATCAAGAAACGGCAATGAAAAGAGACACTCGGAAATTCAGAGTGTGGGATCACTTGTTTGGCAAGACTGTACATGGTGGGAGGATGGAGGATCAGGGTGAGGATTCTGTTGACCAGACTCTTGGCTACTGAGACTGGACTTTGTGGAAGACAGGGTGGTGCTTAACCGACTGGAAGCATTATCTGCTGCAATCCAACCGACCACCTGTGCCGCCCTGCAAACTGGGACATGAAGCTAGGTATCGTGGATGACTGAATATCACAGATATTTAGGATGCGCAAACATTATACAGGAGATGTAGCACAGGTAATGTCGCTGTCACCAGCGGCAAAAAAATTACACTGAATGTCACTGATATTTCGGATGCGCTAATGTTATACTGTCACCAGCGACAAAACAATTGCGCTGAATTTCAAATTGCAAATGTAATACAACAGATGTAGCAGATGTTGTGTCACTGTCAACAGCGGCCAAATGATTGCATGCAATTTAGCGCAGGTTGCGCTAATAATATATATGGCAGCCAGATAAAACAATAGTCCTCAAAAGGACTTTTGGGTCTCTAACACCTTTCACCAGTAAACCCTGCCTAAAAGAAAAAAACAATTCCTGTCCCTACACTGTCTGTCCCTTCTGATGCAGCTCTCCCTGACTAAGACTGAGCCGAACCACGTGTCATCGGGTGCTATATAGCACCCGATGACGCATTCCGGCCAGCCAATCACTGTAATGCCAGTAACCAACATGGCTCCGACTTTACAGTGAGGGCCAGTACCTCCGCGCACGTTTATTGGCTGTGTAGCAGCCAACAAACGTGCGGGGAGGAGACTCGAGCATCGCGATGCTCGAGTAAAAAAGTGTTCGGCCGAGCATGCTCGCCCAACACTAGTCCTAGACTTTCTACTGAGCCTGAGTTTTCAGAGAGAAGAGACAGCACTTTGTGTCAGTGCTTCCATCTCCTCTCTTTAGTGATCGGTGGGGTCTTAACATTCAGTCCCCCACAGATATGACATATCAAGCTTTTTTTTTTTTTTTTTTTAATACAGGTGCACTTTAACCCTTTCTATGTCCTAGACTATCTGGGATGCTGGTAATAACCTCTTTTCCTACCGTAGACACCCAGGGATCCTGCTAGCAACCCCTTCTCTGTTGTAGACCACTATGGATACAGGCATTAACCCCTCCACTGCTCTAGACCATCAGTGTTGCAGGCATTAACCCCTTCTCTGCACTATTTATTTAGTGCTATACAGCAATACGTATTTCCTGTTGTTTTGGAAACAGTGACCAGGTCCCTAATTGCCCTGTTCACTACCTACAAAGGTTAGGGGGAGCATCAACAGTGACCCATGGATCTGGTAATCTATGGAGGCCTATAAATATCAAGTCAAGAGTCCATTCACACGTCCGGAATTGCGGACCCATTCATTTCTATGGGGCAGCAATTCCGTTCCCCCAAAAAATAGAACATGTCCTATTCTTGTCCGCAATTGTGGACAAGAATAGGCATTTTCTATTAAGTGCAGGCAATGTGCAGTCCGCAAAATGCGGAACGCACATCGCCGATGTTCGTGTTTTGCGGATCCGTGTGAATGGACCCTAATAGTGGCTGCCCGTTCTACATGGACATGAACATCACTCATCTAAATGAGCCTTCCATTCTCATTCAGACAGCGGGTACTGTCCGGGTGTACAACAGAAAGCACCCGGACTGAACATTAACCCTTATTGTCAATGGTCCCATTCACATGTGCAATTTTCCATACAAATCATTGCTCTGTGTAGAGAAAATCACAGTATGCACCATTTAGGTCCGATATTCCCACACGACTCATCCACAGTAGTAAATGGATGGGCAAGAAGAACAGACTGCATACAGACACCATCTTAAAAAAAAATTAAAATTAAATCTGGCTGGAAATGAGCCCTTAGACTCAAATCCTAAATTCGCCTATTTTTTCCCTATGTTCGTTGTAACGCGTACTGAGTTAAGCACTTTATGCGACCTGTCATGAGGATTGGGAGAAGGAAATAGATTTTTTTCGGTCTCAGATAGAGATAGATTGGCCTGTCACAGAACAATGCATTATACTAACACTAGACTGATGCTGTGGAATTCCACCACATATGTGGGATCTGGTCCCGAGCGAAGGTGAAGGTATTTTCGACAGCTCTGTGACGCCATTTCTTATATTCGTAGAGCCCTATCATCCACAGATGTCACGCTCCCTTAAAGTCACTGGGTGTTTCTAGGATCAGTATGGCTGAAAACGTTTTTTTTTTTCCGCTCATTTCTGAAATCAAGCTGGTGTTCGGTGAAAGATAAGGAGTTCTGTACAGACGGCTCAGCATGGACGGGGCGCGTATCGGCAAAGCTGTCTGTGCCGTGTCATTTCCTTAGGATGTCAACCAGATAAGGAGCCTTTGTTGTAAATCTCACTGAGCGTGTTCGTGTGTGAAATATGCCCCATCCGTCCCTTGTAATAGTAATCTGACCGCTGGATTATTTCTTAGGCTCCATTCACAAGACAGGGAAAAACGGACATGCCAGTCACATGTTCATTTTAAGAACAATGGTAGTCTATGGGGTTATTTACATAGCCAGTGACTAACAGACATAAAAAAATAGAACATGTTCTATTTTATCCGTTTTCACGCACTGAGCTGGTCTGACATATATTCATGGAATGTGGTGTGAATTCTAAGCCAAAAACCATGTCACTCCCCCACGGAAACTGCCTCCCATTGTCTTTAATAGGAGACCATGCTGCTGTGCAACTGCGCCAGGTAAGGACATCTCCTTTCTGGTGTGGTATCTGTGTGGACGGTTTAGCACCATCCAATTCGGCTAAACTGGGTCCGCCCCAATCAAATTAAAAAGCCAAGGCAGAAACCAGAGAATTCCTGCCATGGAATACGCCTCAGATTTTAAAAAAAGTAAAAATCTCCATACGAACTAGCCCTATAAAAAGCACTCCAGGAGAAAAAACGGATACGCTAGGCCTCATTTATCAAAGCAGTTCAGCTTTAAAGGGGTTTTTGCATCTTAGACAATAGGATATGCCTCCATAGTCTGATAGCTGTGGGTCCCTATATCGAGAACGGAGCCCCAAAAATGGTGGAGAGTGCACTGTACATGTGCAACCGCCCTCCATTCATTTCCTATAGGGCTGACGAAAATAGCCAAGCGCTGGCTCGGCTTTTTCCGTCTGGCCCATAGAAGTGAACTGAAGCGGTGTCCGGTCATGCACGGTGCGCTCCCATTCACTTCTATGGGGAGAGCGCTTGGTGGTGGCCGGACCAAAGTCCTCCAACCACTTTGCGGGGCTCCTTTCCCGATATAGGTGTGGGTCCCAGTGGTGGGGCCCCCACCTATAAGACAATGGGGGCATATCCTGGCGATACGCCCCCATTTTCAGAGATGAGACAACCCCTTCAACTTCCTAAGCTGATCTGGAAAGCTGAAAGCTGAGCTCTGATTGGCAGGGCCAGTTATAGACAAAATGTGGCCCTGGGCAAAATCAAAAGTGGGGCCCCAAATCTTGTAATAATGTACTAACAACACAGTTACATTCTGTCGATTCTGGCGCTCCCTCACAGATTTACACCCCATAAAGCTCCTCACACAGTTCTTCACCCTCATGGCCCCAGAATATGCCACATGCCCCTCCTCTTACAGCAATAAGTTCCCCTCACTTACGGCATCTGAGAGTGTTAAAAACCGGAAGCACGGGATTCCTCTTCAGGCGCACTTTCCCCCAGTGGAGATCGGGAAAAGCACCCTGTTCTAAAAATATGCCCCAGCCTGTATTAGGCTTCCAGGCTCATTGTTAATATATCTGAGTTCAGGCCACTAGATGGCAGCACTGAACTGCGATATAGTGATTTCTATACAGACTAATGGAGCAATTTACATCTGATGATTGTAAGTTGTAGTCCACTTGGGGGACTAAGGCCTCTTTCACACTTGCGTTGTCCGGATCCGGCGTGTACTCCACTTGCCGGAGGTACACGCCGGATCCGGAAAAATGCAAGTGTACTGAAAGCATTTGAAGACGGATCCGTCTTCAAAATGCTTTCAGTGTTACTATGGCAGCCAGGACGCTATTAAAGTCCTGGTTGCCATAGTAGTAGTGGGGAGCGGGGGAGCGGTATACTTACAGTCCGCGCGGCTCCCGGGGCGCTCCAGAGTGACGTCAGAGCGCCCCATGCGCATGGATGACGTGCCATGCGATCACGTCATCCATGCGCCTGGGGCGCCCTGACGTCACTCTGGAGCGCCCCGGGAGCCGCACGGATGGTAAGTATGCTGCTCCCCCGCTCCCCGCTACACTTTACCATGGCTGCCAGGACTTTAGCGTCCCGGCAGCCATGGTAACCATTGAGAAAAAGCTAAACGTCGTATCCGGCAATGCGCCGAAACGACGTTTAGCTTAAGGCCGGATCCGGATCAATGCCTTTCAATGGGCATTCATTCCGGATCCGGCCTTGCGGCAAGTCTTCAGGATTTTTGGCCGGAGCAAAAAGCGCAGCATGATGCGGTATTTTCTCCGGCCAAAAAACATTCCGTTCCGGAACTGAAGACATCCTGATGCATCCTGAACGGATTTCACTCCATTTAGAATGCATTAGGATAATCCTGATCAGGATTCTTCCGGCATAGAGCCCCGACGACAGAACTCTATGCCGGAAGACAATAACGCAGGTGTGAAAGAGCCCTTAACAAAAAAAAAACTAAACATTAAAATCACACTCATTCCCCAAAATAAAAATAAATAAATAAAAATATAGCATTATGGACTTTGCCGCATGCAAAAACACCCATACTATTAAAATATTAAAAAGTTAGCCCATATGGTGAATGGCGTAATAGAAACATTTTTTTAAAAGGCGATTAGCTTTTTGTCATCACTTTATCTTCCAAGAAAATTGAATAAAAAGTGATCAAGTCATACACACCACAGAATGGTATTGTCAAAAACGACAGATCGTCCCCCAAAAAATTAGCCCCCACACATCTCCGTAGACATAACTATAAAAAAGTTATGAGGGTCAGAATGTTGCGTGCGATGAAAAGAAAAAAAATATTATTTTATGAAGTGAGTCCTGATGAGGCTTAGCTTGCTGCATGAGCGGGCCTATAGACGTCCTGAGCGGGGTGCTGTTAGAGTTGCCACCTTTCCCAACAAAAAATACTGGTTACACAAGTTAAAAAGGTTTTTGTGGGTTAATACGGGTTCGATCATATTTTAAATTTTGCTCCATTTTTTCCTCAATAAAATGGAACTTTTCACCGTTGGGGACAAGCTGTATATTTAAGTTTTATTTAGCCTCTTTTTCTAAAACATTCCTGTGGGGATTCAAACTCACAACCTTATACACTGAGGTCAAGAACCTTAACCACTGGGCTATAGAGCTCAATGCTAAGTCACTATTGAAAAACCTCATAGAAGTTTCTCTTATATTTAAAAACTCATAGAAGTTTCTCTTGTATTATACAGGAGAAACTTCTATAAGGTTTTTCAGCAATGACGTAGTGTTGAGCTTTATAGCCCAGTGGTTAAGGTTATTGTCCTTAATGTAGATAGTTATGAGTTTGAATCCCCACAGAAACATTTAAAAAATAAAGTCTAAATTAGGGTGTGACCATGAGTGGGGTTACCCTTTTCATGTTCATTACACTGACTCCATATATGGAGTCAAAGCAGGGACTCCTAAGCCAGGAACGATCTGCCCAGACTTAGGCAGGGGACCCTGGGCAATTGCCCAGTTTGCCATCCACTAACTTTGGCCCTGCTGATTGGTTGGTAAGTTTGATAAATGAGGCCCACTATGTATTGCAAAGCTCGAGGGGTTGATGCGTGTATCCTGGGTGTAATTTCTGTCATAGATCACCCCCTCAGACCCTGAACTTGGTAAAACACAGAGGGGGAGATTTATCAAAACTGTTGTAAAGGAAAACTGGCTTAGTTGCCCATAGCAACCAATCAGAATTCACCTTTCTTTTTCCAATGGAGCTCTGAAAAATGAAAGGTGGAATCTGATTGGTTGCTATGGGCAATTAAGCCAGTACTCCATTACACCAATTTTGATAAATCTACCCCTGTCTAAAAAAACAACCAATCACAGTGCTGCTTTCATTTCTCACCATACTGTTGAAAAATGACAGCTACACTGTGATTGGCAGGGGCGTAGCTATAGAGAGAAGCAGGAGAAGCGGCTGCTTTGGGGCCCGAATTCAGAAGGGGCCCACCCAGGAGGAGGACTAAAAGATTATATTGTCAGGCCCCCTCAACAGTATTATAAAATGACATTATATACTAAGACACTGTTGGAAATGGACGAAACAGGTGCCGGGTCTCGTCTGAAAGAACAATCTTGACCAGCCACAGGAGTGAGGGTTATGTAAGAGGCAGCCCTGATCATCCAGCAACATTTCCAACACATATATATATATCAGACTGTCATGTTTCCCTCCAGCCACCAGAGGCCACTGTGGCTGAGTAGGACAGTGGGAGGGGTTGTTTCCAGAGGATAAGGAGTTAAGGGTTTTTCCCGGGCTGAGCAGAGAGCCCGGGCTGAAGGTGTCTGAGTACACAGGAAGAAGGACGCTGTCCACTGAGAGGGAGATCCACAGGGAAGATTAGAGTGATTTCTCCCTGCCTGCTGTGACACAGTATCTGGGACATTAGAGTGTGTTTGCACTCTGACTGAGCTGATGTTTCCTGGTGCAGAAGAGAGACTGCTGCAGTGTGAGGCACTTACCAGAGGGGCTTGTGAGTGAATTCCAGGCCCTGCCTGATTATACGTCCTGAGCTGCTGATTATCTCTAACCAGAGTTACAGAGACTACAAAGTGAGGCGTGCAGCATCACCCCTGCCAGAGCTGAGCCACGCTGAAGCAAGCAAGCAAGTAAGCAAGTAATCAGATCAGGACCCAGACTGTATCTGCCTGTATGTGCCGGACACAGAAATGTGAGTGCACTGATGCTAATCTGAGCTAGGACATAGTGGAATAGGATTTAGTTTAGTGTACCGTAGAGGTGCACCCCGGGTAGCGGGGACAGATAGGACTACCTAGAAGAGAGTAGCCAGCCATTTTCTGTACTTGTGTTTGTGATTCATTTGTGTTCTTTATGCAAATTTCCATTATCATTATTGTGAATTCTCAAGCTGTTCATACTGTAAATCTGCTTTTCCGGCAGTTAGAGTTCTCTTTTAATAAAGCCGGTTTCTGCTTCAGCCTCCTTGTCTGCTGCACTGTACTTGAGTCCTGCTCTACGGTCTCTTCCTCTTGCTGACCGTTACAAGTGGCGCTGCGAGCAGGGTACAGTCACAGAGATGGAGGCGGCTGAAGGCAATGGGCATGATGTTAATGTGAGTACCTCAGGCAATGGTGGAACCCTTGCAAGGGCCCTCCCTATTGGCACGTTGTTCAACTTGCTACCCAAATTTGATGGCCAGAACATGACACTGTCAGACTGGGTGACAAGGTTACAGAGTGCTGTTAGGATTTACAATGTCGGCCCAGAACTACAAGTAGAAATTGCTTTGGCCGCTCTCGAGGGTGAGGCCCGAAGAAATGTTCTCCTACAACCAGAAGCCACGCGCAATACATTGCAAGAGATGGTGAGATTCCTGGAAGAAATATATGGGGAAACAGCCAGTGCAGGGCACCTCCGGGCGAAGTTTTTTTACCGGATTCAACGGGAAGACGAAGGTGTCTCTCAGTACGCAACAGCCCTACAGGAAGTGTTGGCCGAGGTACAAAAAAAAGAGGCAGATGGGGTTACTGGAATGGGACCCATAGACCGGATACTGCGGGAACAATTTATTCTGGGGCTCTACAGCAATCCCCTGAAACAGGCTCAGCGGGAACGAGTCAGAGTAGACCCTACCCTAACCTTTCGACAAATTTTGGCAGAGGCTGTGACGCGAAACAAAGAAGACGGCTATGCTTCTGGAATAATACGGACCCAGACCGTTACACCCCCCGGGGTTACAAGAAATGAGGAAGCCCTGGTCAGAGTGGTACAAGACTTGCAGAGCTCCCTGAGTGCCATGCACGAAAAGTTGACACACCTGGAGAAACGGATAGAGTCGCGCCATACCACTGAGGCTGCCTATCCAGCCCGACAACAAACCTATCAGGCGACTCCGTGGGTTCCTACACCCGAATGCCCTTATGCTAACTTACCATACCATCAAGCCCCTCATTACCCTTCAGTGGGGCCATCCAGCCAAGCTCCGAGGGCACCTCCCACTCGCAGGCAAAAAGTGGGCCGTCAAGGGGCACAGTGCTGGCGGTGTGGAGATCTAGGACATTTCGCCAGAGAGTGTCGGAATAATCCAGCTGGACGCCAAAAGCCACCGTTAAACTACCGACCCCTGCAGTAGTGGGGCGTACTGCAGGGGAGGTGGAGAGCCAAGTTACCCAGCAAAGCTCCGAACACCTGGCCGCAGGGTGCCCCACTATACGAGCTGAATTCGAAGGTGTTCCTGTAGACTGCTTAGTGGATACTGGGTCTCAGGTGACAACTATGCCCGAGTCATTCTTCTACCGTTACTTTCAAGCGCTGGCCAAGCCAGAACGAGAGACACTGGTCCGGGTTACAGCGGCTAACCAACAACAGATTCCTGTCACAGGGGTCGTGTGGATGAATGTACGGCTATGTGGACAGGAAGTGGGGCGGAAAGGTATCTTCTTGGTCCCCGAAACTTTCAAAGAAGATGTGCCGGTGATAATGGGCATGAATATCCTGCGAGAATTGGATCAGATCATGTTCACCAAACGGGGGCCGGGTTACTGGAAACATGCCACCCCGCACAAACCTACCCAGAAAGCATTTCAACGGCTAATCCGTTTTTGTGGAACACAGAAAAGTGTACCAGCACACCAGGCGGTGGGAACGATCCGAGCGCCAGGAAAGGCTGCCTTCACCCTTCCCCCTGGTCGGGAGACCGTGCTGACGTTACCCGTGGGAACTTTCCGTAATCTTGAAGGCATGGAGGTGTTCGTTGTACCAACAGGCCTAGGAGAGCTGGGTCAGGACGTCCTGGTGGCCCGGACACTGGGAGTGGTCCAGAATGGACGAGTACCCATAAGAGCTGTGAATGTGGGATATCTAGAAGTTCCCTTGACGCCAGGGGTGGAACTGGCTCGTGTGTACCTACATCAGGGAGAAATCCTGAGTCAGAGAGAAGTGACTCTAGCTCCGGTAGGGGATGCTGTTTGGACTCTGGCAGTTACTGCCAGTGCAGAAGAGGCGCCGACCCCAGAATGGAATGGGGGAACCATCTTGGACCAAATGGAGATAGATGTTAAGGCTCTCAGTTTAGACCAACAGCGAGCAGTTGAAACCATGCTGTGGGAGAATCAGGCTGCGTTTGCCCGCCACGCCGATGACTTTGGCTGCACGAATGCTATCACACATGATATACCGACGGGGGACACTCCACCAATTCGTGAGAGATATCGACAGATTCCGCCCAAGTTGTACCAGGAAGTGAAGACGCTATTGAAACAGATGATAGACTCCGGAGTGGTGCGGGGAAGCCAGAGCCCTTGGGCAGCCCCAGTGGTGCTTGTCAAGAAGAAGGACGGCACTATTCGATTTTGTGTGGATTACCGGCGGTTGAATGCTTGCACTGCGCGAGACTCATATCCTCTGCCACGCATCGAGGAGTCTCTGACGGCTCTATGACGAGCCAAATACTTCTCCACCCTGGATCTAGCAAGTGGGTACTGGCAAGTACCAGTGGCTGAGCAGGACAAGGCAAAGACAGCATTCATACTCCCCATGGGGTTATTTGAATTCAACAGGATGCCATTTGGACTGACTAATGCCCCTGGAACCTTCCAGCGGCTGATGGAGAGATGCCTGGGAGACCTGAATTTTGAAGCCACTCTGATATACCTAGACGATATCATCGTATACTCTGCTACTTTTCAAGAACACTTGAATCGGCTAGGGCAGGTACTCGAGCGACTGCGATCCCATGGCCTGAAGGTAAAGCCAAAGAAGTGTCATCTCTTCAAGAGGGAGATCGAGTACCTGGGCCATAGGGTGTCCCAAGACGGAGTGCTACCGTCCCAAGACAAAGTGGCTGCAATACGACAATGGCTAGTGCCGAGAACACTGCGTGAGTTGAAGGCCTTCCTGGGACTGACTGGGTACTACCGGCGGTTCATCAAAGACTACGCAAAAATAGCGGGCCCTCTGAATGAGTTGTTAAGAGGAACGGCTGGGCAACCCAAGGGCCAAAGTATCCCCTGGGGACAGAAACAGGAAGAGGCCTTCCAGGCCCTGAAAGAAGCCCTGACATCGGCCCCCATCTTGGCTTATGCCGATTTTGATAAACCATTCATCTTAGCTACTGATGGCAGCCTCTACGGACTTGGGGCAGTCCTGTCGCAGGTACAAGATGGACATGAGAGAGTGATCGCTTATGCCAGTAGATCCTTGCAAGATACGGAGCGAAACCCCCATAACTACAGTTCCTTCCGGCTGGAACTCCTTGCCCTGGTGTGGGCTATGACGGAGAAATTTGCAGGATATCTGACAGGAGCTAAGATCTTTGTACGGACAGATAACAATCCCCTGGCCCATCTGGGTACTGCCAAGTTGGGAGCCCTGGAGCAACGCTGGGCGGCTCGCCCCGCTACAGAGAACACTAATGCTGATGGTCTCTCGAGGGTTACTTTTGAAACTCCAGTAGGGGATATGGATGAACAAAAGGAAGAAGATGAAACTCCTGACTTCCGCAAGTTTGCTCCCCCAACAGTCGCGGCCCAGACAAGTGGGGAGGCCCGTAAGCTACCCAAAGCATTGGGGAGAACTAATGAAGAATGGGGCAGATTGCAAGATGAAGACATTGGACTGCAGCAAATGAAAAGCTGGGTAACCCAGTGCAGGAAACCCAACAAAGAAGAAAGGACTGATCTGGATGCCGAGATGAAGTCCGTTCTACATCAATGGGACAGACTGGAAGTGCATGGAGCTGTTTTGTTCCGCAAGTGGCAACAGCCTGCCGACCTAGAGGCGAGGTGGCAGGTAGTGATACCCAGAAGAATGGCACGGGAGATAGCCAAAGAGGCTCATGAGTTTGGAGCTCACTTCGGGCCAGTCAAGACATACCAGTGGCTGCAGCGTTATGTGTATTGTCCGCGACTGGAGGCCACAGTTGAAGAAGTTTGCCGACAGTGTCGAGTGTGTGAACTCACGAAGAGTACAGAACAGAGAGCACCCCTACAGTCCATCCAGAACACAGAACCGCTGGAAGTGTTGATGATAGACTATCTTCTTGTGGGACAATCGTCAAGAGGTCCACAGTATTGCCTGGTCATGATCGACCACTTTTCCAAGTTTGCAGTAGTCACCCAAACTCGGGACCAGACGGCCGAGTCCGCTGCACGAGCCATTTGTCAAGACTTCATTCGGGTCTATGGGTGTCCAAAGCGGATCCATTCAGATCAAGGGGCGTGCTTTCAAGGAAAAGTGATGGAAGAGCTACATCGACTGTACGGCATTGAAAAATCCAGGACAACTCCTTATCATCCCCAAGGAAACGGGGCCTGTGAGCGCTTTAACCGCACATTGCTGCAAATGCTGAGGACGCTAGAGGAAGACAAGAGGGCACACTGGCCTGACTACCTGCCAGAATTAGTCTGGGCTTACAATAATCGTGTCCACACCACCACCGGTTACACCCCATACATGTTACTGTTCGGTAGGGCTGGTCGAGAGATCGTGGAATTAAACCTAGAACAGCCAGAAGACCTAATAGAGCGATCAACCACCTCATGGGTGAAAGAACACCGTCGGCGTCTCCAGACCATTCGTCGGTTGGCAGGTCAGCGGTTACAGGAGAGAGCTCATACAGACCGTCCTCCAGTTCAGGAGGTTCCATTGCAGACTGGGGATCGGGTACTGGTACGAGAGAAATGTCCCAGAGGCAAGTTGAGTGAGCGTTGGGAAGTACAGCCATACAAAGTGATCAAGAGAGTGTACCCTAATGGTCCGGTCTACGAAGTGCAGGTTGAGAATGAAGAATTTGCTTCACGGACTCTACATAGGAATATGTTACGGCCATGCCGGTCCAAAGATCCCGCACCTGTTCAGAGGACACCTCCTCCTTCTCCTCCTCCTGCCCCATACTCAGAACTTGTTATCTCTGATGGAGATGATGGTGAAGACTGGTGGACTGCTCCAAACACTGAAGAAGCCTCCCAGGTTACAGGTGATGAAGGCACTGTCACAGAACCATTGCCAGCCCGTAATGGAGAGGGGCCCTCGGACACACCCGAACCTCCTATTGTGGTGGATGAATCCAGACTGACAGTTCCTAGTGGAGAGAGTCAGGTCGTAACAGATAGCCAGGACCTCCGGAGATCCAGTAGGCTTACTGCAGGGGTTCCACCAAACAGGTACGCTGTTGATGAGTTCATTTGGTCCACCTGTATGCATTGTGGACAATGTTGTACTGCTGTATAAAAATTTGCACTAACCATTATTTCTATGGACTATATAGCAAGGCCGAGGACGGCCACCTTTAAGTGGGGAAGCATGTAAGAGGCAGCCCTGATCATCCAGCAACATTTCCAACACATATATATATATCAGACTGTCATGTTTCCCTCCAGCCACCAGAGGCCACTGTGGCTGAGTAGGACAGTGGGAGGGGTTGTTTCCAGAGGATAAGGAGTTAAGGGTTTTTCCCGGGCTGAGCAGAGAGCCCGGGCTGAAGGTGTCTGAGTACACAGGAAGAAGGACGCTGTCCACTGAGAGGGAGATCCACAGGGAAGATTAGAGTGATTTCTCCCTGCCTGCTGTGACACAGTATCTGGGACATTAGAGTGTGTTTGCGCTCTGACTGAGCTGATGTTTCCTGGTGCAGAAGAGAGACTGCTGCAGTGTGAGGCACTTACCAGAGGGGCTTGTGAGTGAATTCCAGGCCCTGCCTGATTATACGTCCTGAGCTGCTGATTATCTCTAACCAGAGTTACAGAGACTACAAAGTGAGGCGTGCAGCATCACCCCTGCCAGAGCTGAGCCACGCTGAAGCAAGCAAGCAAGTAAGCAAGTAATCAGATCAGGACCCAGACTGTATCTGCCTGTATGTGCCGGACACAGAACTGTGAGTGCACTGATGCTAATCTGAGCTAGGACATAGTGGAATAGGATTTAGTTTAGTGTACCGTAGATGTGCACCCCGGGTAGCGGGGACAGATAGGACTACCTAGAAGAGAGTAGCCTGCCATTTTCTGTACTTGTGTTTGTGATTCATTTGTGTTCTTTATGCAAATTTCCATTATCATTATTGTGAATTCTCAAGCTGTTCATACTGTAAATCTGCTTTTCCGGCAGTTAGAGTTCTCTTTTAATAAAGCCGGTTTCTGCTTCAGCCTCCTTGTCTGCTGCACTGTACTTGAGTCCTGCTCTACGGTCTCTTCCTCTTGCTGACCGTTACAGTTACACGGGAGGAGGGGGTTGAGAAGAAATTGCTGGGGGAGGGGCTCTGTTCAAAAATTTGCTGTGGGGCCCAGTCATTTCTAGTTACACCACAGATTGGTTGCTATGGACAAGGCAAATGAGGAGACCTCCCAGACTCCTGGAAATGTTGGCACATTTCCCAGGTGTCGTAGATGCCTCCTGGCACCTCTGGAGAAGAAGCACTAATTGTGTGTGGTGCTGGGATGCTGCGTCATCAGCCCCAGTGTCCAAAACACATTGAGGGTGCAATGCCGCATCATGTGAAGGGCGGGTGCGGCTAGGGTGGCCAACCGTCCGGTTTTAGGCGGGACAGTCCGGTTTTTAAACTTCTGGTCCTGTTGCGTTTGCGCTTGGCAGCTGAAGGCATCTGTGTTGGTCCCATGTTCATATGTGCCCGCATTGCTGAGAAATATGATGTTTTAATATATGCAAATGAGCCTGTAGGAGCAATGGGGCGTTGCCATTACACCTAGAGGCTCTGCTCTCCCTGCAACTGGAGCACCCTCTGCACTTTGATTGACTTTAGAAGACGTCAGGCCAGGTGTGATAATATTTACACTTCCTGATCCTGTTAATCAAAATTGGAAAGGGTGTGGCAGTTGTAATGGTAACGCCCTTGTTGCTCCTAAAAGCTCATTTGCATATATTAAAACTTAATTTTTCTCAGCAATGCGGACACATATGAACATGGGACCAACACAGATGCCTTCAGCTGCCAAGTGCACATGTAACAGGTCAGCCAGTGTCATAGGGACAAAACTGCTGACAGATGCCCTTTAAATACAGCCAAATATAAGATTTTGCCAGTGAAATCCCAGGGTCTAGTATTTCTTCTTTAAATAAAATATAATATAGATTTTCTACTAATGTGATTGAGTGGGTGATTAGACATATTGCACTTGGAAATGACCTCATAATGATGAGATATATGATCCACTTTGATCTTTCCTAAGCTGTGTGTTTTTTCCTCTCGCCGGTCTGCTTAATACATTATAGCATTCATTAGGTAAATACACATATTAGAAGAAGCCGCTGACTGCTGCCTTAGAATAAGCTGCAGGAAAGCTTAGCAATAATCTGAGATAAACTCAGCTTTCAGGGGGTCATGCTTATAAGTCAGCCGCACAGACAGACGAGCTCCAGTTAAGTTTTTATTTCATAATTATATATCACCTAGGAAAAAATTCATACTGTCGAAACTTCATCTAATGAGCATGTCCTGGATGGAGACGAGAGGCAAGGAGTGGAGAAAAACTCAGATTGTCTATTTCTATGGGATTGCCCAGTACAAGTTTTTACTATTTCCAGCATTCCCATAGAGATAAATGGTGCAGAAGTGCGCATACCCAACTGATGCCCCAGTCATTTCAGGGGTCCTCCCTGCTTCAGTTATTTCAGGGTCCCCCCCCCCCCACAGGGTGACCGTTCTCCCAGCAATCAGACCTCAACCAATCTGATAGTTTTCACCTATAATATAGGATAGTGTAACACCCCAGAGGTGCATTACCACCTTTTGCACCTTCCCACTATCTTCCATGGTTAATTCAGTGTCATTCTTTGCACTAGTTACCAGGGCCTGCAAAATGTGCATATTCTTTTCCCTGTAATGTTATGTTATGTTAACATGTAATGTGCCTGGTTCGCCAGCAGGTGGCAGCAAGCTTGGCAGAGCCAGTTTACCTAGAATGCAACCCTTCTGTCCAATCTAGCCCTCTCTTGAGAAGGAGGAGTTTTAGTTAGTGAGGAGCAGTTCAGAGTATCCCCTGTATGGGGAAGGCAGCAGGCCCTTGTCCCTGCAGAAGTGAGCCTAAAGTACCCCCTCCAAGGGAAAGGCTGTGTGCCAGCCAGCAGAGCCCTGTCTGCTCTGCTGGAACAAGAGGAGAAAGCAGAAAGCCTCAGAAGCCAGGAGAAAAGGTTTCCTGGATAAAGAGAAAGAGAAAAATGAAGATAAAGACAGAGTCAGACTACCAAGCTAAGTACAGCAGAAAAAAAAGAAAGGTTTCTATTTAATCCTGATAGCACAGCAGAGCTAAAGAGTTTCAGATGTAGCAGAGCCGAGTGTGTTTGCCTGCCAGAATTAATGCCAAAGCCTGCTGGTGACCAAGATAAAGTTGGAAGATTGTTCTCTGATGCAAGTTTATTCAATTAAAGCTGTTATCAATTTCAACACAAGTCTGGATTAAACTCAATCGCCTTCATCAACTATCCCTTGCACTGCTTCAGACAACTGCGCCTGGGGTTCCAGGATATCCAGGTAGGAGCACTGTGACACGTGCAAAGGGACATTTTAGGCTGCCCTTACACCACTCTGGCATTCCTACACCTGGGTTCTACCACCACCATCTACTTAGGGGGACTCTGTCTCTCGTTGCTGAAATGCAACTGGTGTCACGACAAAACACTTTTATTTAAAGGGACCCCCTGGCAGCACCCCTTACGTCCACTGCAATAGGGAATAACTTGGAGTAACCAGAATACATATTTAAAGGGATTGTCCATTATTTAAAACAGCTCCAGATGGGTGTTACCAGTTGAGAGGGGTGACCCTGCACAGTCAGACACAGTTCTGAGACAGGGATACACACTCAACTGAAAAAAAACTAAATCAAAAACATTTGGATCTTCACTGTAAACATAATTCATTCATAACATCTAGCAGGAATAATAAAAGAATGGTACAAAATAGAGTCATAAGAATAGATGTTCCAGAATTGTTATTACATGGGGAAAGCAAGTAGTTACTAAAAAAGACACATCAGGGGAGGTGGCCTACTATGCCAAGTTATATTAAGTTCATGTGACATGTGTGCAGTACCGTAGGCCAGGCGATACCCCTAGTATGCTGAGTACATGTGTACATTATTGTAGGCCAGGCAATACCTCTAGTGAGCACAATATTGTAGGCCAGGCAATACCTCTAGTGAGCACAATATTGTAGGCCAGGCGATACCCCTCTGGGTTTCTGGGAAAGATATTCAAATTAGATTTCCTAAACCTGTCTAATGATGGCAGATATTAGACATGATAATTTGCATATATTTTTCCCAAAAATCAAGAAGGACTTGTCTAGCCTACATAAGTTATCATGTATATAAACTAGACTCACCCGTCTGGTGATGCACAGGTCAGCCCTTACCAGTGCCGCGAGCCGGTCTGAAATCAAACTGCCTGCTCCCGGTGACCGCATTTGATTTCAGACCAGCTCCCGGCACAGGCACAGGTAAGGGCTTACCTGTGCATCGCCAGACAGGTGAGTCTACCTTACTAAAGATGGCAGCCCGCAAGTGTTCGCTGGCGAACACTGTGAACTGACCATCACTGCTCATATTGCTCCTGTTAAGGCTACTTTCACACTAGCGTTTTGGCTTTCCGTTTGTGAGATCCGTCTAGGGCTCTCATAAGCGGTCCAAAACGGATCAGTTTTGACTGAATGCATCAGTTTGCCTCCGTTCAGTCACCATTCCGCTCTGGAGGTGGACACCGAAACGCTGCCTGCAGCGTTTTGCTGTCCGCTTGACGAAACTGAGCCAAACAGACAAAAAGGATCCGTCCCTATTGACTTACATTGTGTGCCAGGACGGATCCGTTTTCTCTGACACAATCTGGCACAATAGAAAACGGATCCGTCTCCCATTGACTTTCAATGTAGTTCATGACGAATACGTCTTGGCTGTGTTACAGATAATACAAACGGATTCTTTCATGACGGATGCAGACGGTTGTATTATTGTAATGGTTCCGTTTTTGTAGATCCATGACGGATCCGCCTAAAATGTGAGTGGGAACGTAGCCTCTGACGCAAGTAGGTATAATTATAGCTTCTGCTGATTCACTTCAATGGGATTGCTCCTTCTTATTCATCTTAGGATACATCATGATTATAGCAAAAAAAACTGACAACACTTTTAGCAATTTGATTTCACAATTTTTTATCAACTTTAGATAAACCATAGACACCTCCAAAGTAACCTTCAACTGAAAGTGGAACAAGAGAATTACAACTTCCCACAAAACTTACAGCTCTCTCAATGAAACATGCAAGCTAGATGAACAAAAGAACACAATATCTAGAGACAAACTTGTCTTAATTCATTGACTTCACTTGTGGGGTACTCTTTATCATTAGGGAGACCAGATATTATGCATGAGTATTGTATGCCAGCCGACACTACTCTTGGTTTCTTGAAAGAGTATATGCAAATCTCTCTCTCTCATTGGTTCGACCAGGATTTTTTATTTTATTTGACGAACTGCAAAAGAAAGGAAGCTTGTCTGGTTCACTTATCTCTGCTTCAAACCCAGAGATAAACTTTCAATACTCGTCTTGCTGACAAAACATCTACCCACCAAAAAATGTTGCATACCATAATAATAGTGTGTGTATGTCTGTCTGTATGTGTATTTGGATTTGTGTGTTTGTGTATAGAGATGGCCTTGAGGAACGCCCGGCGGTCGTGTCGCGGCAAACCTTGCGTGTTCGTGGTTTGCCAAACATGTGAACATATGACGATGTCCGCCGATGCCATATTCTTTTGCATTGCGCTGAACTTTGACCTATGACACATCCATCAGGTGGGACAGGACAGCCAAATGAGACGTTTCAGCACATGGACACACCCCCAACCTATAAAAGAAGCCGATCTGGCAGCCATTTTACATTCTGTGTTTTGCCAGTGTAGGTAGAGGTTGCTTTGTGGAGCAGGGACAGGCTGTTAGGGACACCAAACGCTAGCTAATAGGGCCACAAAAGTTTTTTTAAGGACTGGTATAGGCGTGCTATCGATAGGTGTGATATACTGAGGGGTGTGATATACTTATAATATACTTTCTAACATAGAAAGTAAATTATCGTGCATTTGTATTGTGCAGCAGTTGTGTGCGGTTCTGCTGTGATACCGCAGCTATATAGAAGGAAAAACGCTATTGGAACAATTAATTGCAACAGGTGTGATATACCTGTTGCCCCCCAAAAAACTGATTGAGGGGGGTGATATACCTATAATATACTTTCTAATATAGAAAGTATATAGTGCATTTGTATTGTGCAGCAGTTGTGTGTGGTTCTGCTGTGATATCGCAGCTATATAGAGGGACAAGCGCTATTGAAACAACTATTTGCAATGGGTATGATATACCTGTTGCCACCAAAAAAATGATTGAGGGGTGTGAGATACCTTCTTCCACAAAATACTGAATGTGGGCTGCGATATACCTGTTGCCCCAAATAAACAGGGTGGTGTGATATAACTGTTGTGGCCAAAAAAATACTTGAGGGGTGGGATATACCTGCTTTCACAAAATACTGATTAACCACCTCCCGTCCGCCCATAGACTATAAACGTCCGGGAGGTGGATCTCTATCTCCTAATGGACGTTTTAAAACGTCCTTTCAGAGATCGCAGCTGCACGCTAATCGTGCAGCTGCTGATCGGGTTGCCCGCTGTCAGTGACAGCAGGGCAACCCAGAGAGAAGGCAGGGACAGTTCCCAGGTGTCCCTGCCTTCTGGATCGCTGCATACACAGCGCTCACCGAGCGCTGTGTATGCAGAGCAGGAAGCGCTATGTTCTTCCTGTTCCGGCCAGGCGGTCATGTGACCGCCGGGACCGGAGAGTGCAGGAGCTGTGTGAGGTCTTTCAGAGACCTCGATCAGCCCTGCTCTGAGGCTGTACAGCGCAGTATTGGGGGGTGTATTTCCACTGTAACTGGGGCTACTATGTCAGCCCCAGTTACAGGAGAAATCAACAGTGAAAAAAAAAAAGAAAAAGTGAAGTAAATGTCCCCCAGAGGTCTTATATGACCTTATGGGGGAAGAAAAGTGTAAAATAAAAAATAAATAAATAAAGGGTTGAAAAAATAAAAGTTTCACATGTAAAAAAAAAAAAGTCCCCAAGTAAGGAATAAAAAAAATGTTAAAAATAGAAAAAATAAAATAAAATAGACATATTTGGTATTGCCGCGTCCGTAAAAACCAGCTCTATAAAAATATCACATGACCTAACCCCTCGGGTGAACACAAAATGGTACTACTAAAACCGTCACCTCATCCCGCAAAAAATAAGCCCCTACATAAGAAAATCTCTCAAAAAATAAAAAAACTATAGCTCTTAGAACATGGAGACACTAAAACATCATTTTTTTGGTTTCAAAAATGCTATTATTGTGTTAAAGTGAAACAAATAAAAAAGTATACATATTGGGTATTGCCGCGTCCGTAAAAACCAGCTCTATAAAAATATCACATGACCTAACCCCTCGGGTGAACACCGTAAAAAAAAAAAAACAGTGTCAAAACAAGCAATTTTTGTCACCTTACATCACAAAAGGTGCAGCACAAAGTGATCAAAAATGCGTATGTCCCACAAAATGGTACCACTAAAACCGTCACCTCATCCCGCAAAAAATGAGCCCCTACATAAGAAAATCTCTCAAAAAATAAAAAAACTATAGCTCTTAGAACATGGAGACACTAAAACATCATTTTTTAGGTTTCAAAAATGCTATTATTGTGTAAAACTTTAATAAATCAGAAAAAGTATACATATTAGGTATCGCCACGTCCGTAACAATCTGCTCTATAAAAATGTCACTTGACTGAACCCCTCAGGTGAACGCTGTAAAAATAAATAAATAGAAACTGTGCTAAAACAACCAATTTTTTGGTCACCTTGCCCATAAAGTGTTATAATGAATGATCAAAAAATCATATGTACCCAAAAATAGTACTAATAAAACTGGAACCTTATCCCCTAGTTTCCAAAATGTGGTCACTTCTTGGGAGTTTCTACTGTAAGGGTGCATCAGGGGGCTTCAAATGGGACATGGCATCTAAAAACCATGTGGAGTTCTTTTTCTTCTGCGCCCTGCTGTGTGCCCATACAGCAGTTTATGACCACATGTGGGGTGTTTCTGTAAACCGCAGAATCTGGGTAATAAATATTGAGTTTTGTTTGGCTGTTAACCATCGATGTGTTAAAGAAAAAATTTGATTAAAATAGAAAATCTGCCCAAAAAGTGAAATTTAAAAATTTGATCTCCATTTTCCTTTAATTTTTGTGGAACGCCTAAAGGGTTAACAAAGTTTGTAAAATCGGTTTTGAATACCTTGAGGGGTGTAGTTTCTACAATGGGGTCATTTATGGGGGTATCCACTATGTAGGCCCCACAAAGTGACTTCAGACCTGAACTGGTCCTTAAAAAGTGGGTTTTGGCAATTTTCTTAAAAATGTGAAGAATTGCTTCTAAACTTCTAAGCCTTCTAACGTCCTAAAAAAATAAAATGACATTTCCAAAATGATGCCAACATAAAGTAGACATATGGGGAATGTTAAGTAATAAATATTTTATGAGGTATCACTTTCTGTTTTAAAAGCAGAGAAATTGAAATTTAGAAAATTGCGAATTTTTCAAATTTTTGGGTAAATTTGGGATTTTTTCATAAATAAAGGTGAAATATTTTGACTAAAATTTATGACTATCATGAAGTACAATGTGTCACGAGAAAACAATCTCTGAATGACTTGGATAAATAAAGGCGTTCCAAAGTTATTACCACATAAAGTGAGATATGTCAGTTTTGCTAAATTAGGCCTGGTCAGGAAGGGGGCAAATGGCCCAGATGGCAAGTGGTTAAGGGGTTCAATATACCTTCTTCCACCAAATATTGATTGAGGGCTGCGATATACCTGCTTCCACAAAATACTGATTATGGGGTTCGATATACCTGTTTCCACCAAATATTGATTGAGGACTACGATATACCTACTTCCACAAAATACCGATTAAGGTGATTAATAATCCTGCTTCCACCAAATATTGATTGAGGCCTGCGATATACCTGCTTCCACAAAATACCGATTAAGGGGTTTGATATACCTGCTTCCACCGAATATTGATTGAGGGCTGCGATATACCTGCTTTCACAAAATATTTATTAAGGGGTTCGATATACCTGTTTCCACCAAATATTGATTGAGGCCTGTGATATACCTGCTTCCACAAAATACTGCTCTTCTCTAGGGATTTAGGCTCAGGGTCATTTTGAAAATAACAGGCAGAGGAAGAGGCAGGCCATTCCGCAGGGATGGTAGGGGTCAGGCAGGTGCACCAGGCCAGTGCCTAAGTGGGAAGTTGGAGAAGACGCGTGCGATTACTTCAAAGGGCGCACCAGAGTTGGTTGAGTGGCTCACTCACCCTTCTGCTTCTGCACCCTCCTCCTCCTCTGTATCTGCACCCTCCTCACTCACTGCTGTGTGCACCCCCAAATACACCACCACCACCATAGCCCCTCCACTCGAGTCAGAGGAATTATTTTCCCATTTATTCCCAGACCTTACCGATGCGCAGCCTTTCTTGACATCAGATGAGGAAGAGGAGGTAGCAACGACTGCCACCCAGCGATCTGACAACAGTACCCAGATCAGCCCAAGGACGGAGGTCCCCGCTGTTGCTGCCTACTCTGAGATCTCAAATGTCAGTGGTGGTGAAGGTGACGATGATGACCTATCGATGGACGTCACATGGGTGACCACAAGAGAGAAAGAGGAGGGGAGTTCAGAGGGAAATACGGAGCAGCAGAGAGGGAGGAGAAGCAGGTAGAGCTTGCAGGGCACAGGAGGCAAAAAGCAGACTGCAAATGTATCTCGAGCGAGCCATCAACCATGCACGGTCACTTTTGGCACTCCCAGGATGCTGGCACATGGCTCCACAGTGTGGGCTTTTTTTAACGTGTCAGCTGCTGACAATAGTGTT
Source organism: Bufo gargarizans (assembly GCF_014858855.1). Taxonomy (NCBI): domain Eukaryota; kingdom Metazoa; phylum Chordata; class Amphibia; order Anura; family Bufonidae; genus Bufo; species Bufo gargarizans. The sequence continues at coordinate 360,000 of NW_025334583.1, read as the reverse complement.
GCCATCTGCATCCTGTGCTGTCACTGCATAAGTCCAACACTCACCTAGGGACGACCGCCTTAAGAAGGCACCTGGCCTCCCATCACCGAGCCCAGTGTGAGGAACGCCGTCAGAACACACAAAGCCACATTCCTGGCGCTCCACATCCTGCCTCTTCTCCTTCTCCTCTCTCCTCCCATTTGTCCTCCACTCCACCTTCCATCGTGTCTTCATGCTCCAGTGTTTGAAGAGGGACCACCGTATAAAAAGCATAAAGGGCAAGGACCAGTAATGGGTGGCAAAGTACTTAGACCCCCGGTACAAACACAAAATGCTGGACATGTTACCAGAATCACAGAGGGCTGTCAGAATGCAGCATTTCCAGGCCTTGCTGCAAGAGATGCTGCATTCTTCTGTTGCGGGCGCTGGCAGAGGAATTTCCACCCACAGCGAAACAGGTGCGGGTACCAATCCTACCGCACCTGCAAGAAGAGGGCGGTTTGAAGATGTGTTGGTCACTTTGGATATGAGATCTAGTGTTGTGCACGAATATTCGAAAATTGAATTTTAATCGCGAATATCGGCACTTTGAGAATTCGCAAATATTAAGAATATTGCGCTATATATTCGTAAAATCAAATACTGTTTTTTTGTTGTTTTTTTGACACAGTACAAATCAGGTGATCATCCCTCCCTTCTTCTAGCTTGTTGGCCAATGAGAAGGCTTTGTCACAGCTTAGCAACATCCTTAGCAACCAATAGAAAAGTTGCCTACCTCTTACTATATAAGAACCTCCCCTGCAGCTATTTTCTAAAGTTTATTGCAGTTATGAAAGAGACAGCAGTGTCATTGCTGTGCTCTGTTGTATTACATTAGATAGTTAACTTATATATACAGTATATATAATTCAGATAGTTAGGGGGAGATAGTCAGTGTAGGTTAGATTGATCTATAGTGTAGCTGATAGGTTCTGCTGTCCATATATATACATGCTGCAGACATAGTGCTGTAATGTCATAAGTTGCACGTATTGCAAAAAAATATGCGCATCATTATTTGCCGAAAATTTGCAAGCGCAAATATATTGGTGCACTCTATCTGCATATAAAGCTATTCTAATGTTCTGCTGTGCCAACCAGTCTCAGGTAACTTATACCAGCTTGAAAAATGTAGCATAAGTGACCCACGCCTGTATTTCACGCGCATTACGCGATTACATTGCCTATTTTTGCAATTTGCGAAATATTGCAAATTCGAATATTGCCCCTGTCGCTCATCACTAATGAGATCATTCTTGGAGCCATCCTATCGACAGCCGCTCTCCGGATCCAGCCTCAGGGAACACCTAGACCGACAGGTGTCCGACTACATCGGGTTAACGGCCGATGTGGACGCTCTGAGAAGCGTGGAATCCCTGAACTACTGGGTGTGCAGGCTTGACCTGTGGCCAGAACTGGCACAATTTGCCATGGAACTCTTGGCTTGCCCCTCGTCGAGTGTCCTGTCCGAAAGGACGTTCAGCGCAGCAGGGGGGATCGTGACCTATAAGCGCATTCGCCTAGCTCACTACAGTGTGGACTACCTCACATTTCTAAAAATGAATGAGGCATGGATCTCTGAGGAATTCAACACCTGTGACAACCACGTGTAATTGAATTTCCTCATGACAGCCCACACATATCCACCACCACCCAGAACAAAGAATGGTCCTTGTCTTATGTATAAACAGCGGCATAAAAGGTCTTTTCTGTCAGGTGAATGCTTCATTTTTGGGGCCTCTACTCCAGTGGCCTACAGTAAAATTGTTATCCAGTGACCGCCTAATGTACCTCCAGCCACATAATCACAAGTTCTTTTCTGTCAGATGAATGCCTAATTTTTGGGCCTGTACTCCAGTGGCCTACAGCAAATTTTTTATCCTTTGACCGCCTAATGAACCTCCAGCCACATCATCACAAGCATTTTGCACTTTTGCAGTCTTAGTACTGCATGGGACATTGTCTAATGGACCCTAGTCCTATTGATGTACTGTTGGTCGGCTGTGTGGAACTATAATGATAGTACCTATATGTACGTACTGTTGTTTTGGTGCATGACCTACCATGTGCTGCTGCTTAGGATCTGCTTTTAATCGCATTGATGTTATTATATTATGTGATGTATGTAATACAAACCGGATTCCAAAAAAGTTGGGACACTAAACAAATTGTGAATAAAAACTGAATGCAATGATGTGGAGATGGCAAATGTCAATATTTTATTTGTAATAGAACGTAGATGACAGATCAAACATTTAATCCGAGTAAATGTGTCATTTTAAAGGAAAAATACGTTGATTTAAATTTTCACGGTGTCAACAAATCCCCAAAAAGTTGGGACAAGTAGCAAAAAGAGGCTGGAAAAAGTAAATTTGAGCATAACGAAGAGCTGGAAGACCAATTAACACTAATTAGGTCAATTGGCAACATGATTGGGTATAAAAAGAGCTTCTCAGAGTGGCAGTGTCTCTCAGAAGCCAAGATGGGTAGAGGATCACCAATTCCCACAATGTTGCGCAGAAAGATAGTGGAGCAATATCAGAAAGGTGTTACCCAGCGGAAAATTGCAAAGACTTTGCATCTATCATCATCAACTGTGCATAACATCATCCGAAGATTCAGAGAATCTGGAACAATCTCTGTGCGTAAGGGTCAAGGCCGTAAAACCATACTGGATGCCCATGATCTCCGGGCCCTTAAACGACACTGCACCACAAACAGGAATGCTACTGTAAAGGAAATCACAGAATGGGCTCAGGAATACTTCCAGAAACCATTGTCAGTGAACACAATCCACCGTGCCATCCGCCGTTGCCAGCTGAAACTCTACAGTGCAAAGAAGAAGCCATTTCTAAGCAAGATCCACAAGCTCAGGCGTTTTCACTGGGCCAGGGATCATTTAAAATGGAGTGTGGCGAAATGGAAGACTGTTCTGTGGTCAGACGAGTCACGATTCGAAGTTCTTTTTGAAAATCTGGGACGCCATGTCATCCAGACCAAAGAGAACAAGGACAACCCAAGTTGTTATCAACGCTCAGTTCAGAAGCCTGCATGTCTGATGGTATGGGGTTGCATGAGTGCGTGTGGCATGGGCAGCTTGCATGTCTGGAAAGGCACCATCAATGCAGAAAAATATATTCAGGTTCTAGAACAACATATGCTCCCATCTAGACGTCATCTCTTTCAGGGAAGACCCTGCATTTTTCAACAAGATAATGCCAGACCACATTCTGCATCAATCACAACATCATGGCTGCGTAGGAGAAGGATCCGGGTACTGAAATGGCCAGTCTGCAGTCCAGATCTTTCACCTATAGAGAACATTTGGCGCATCATAAAAAGGAAGGTGCAACAAAGAAGGCCCAAGACGATTGAACAGTTAGAGGCCTGTATTAGACAAGAATGGGAGAGCATTCCTATTTCTAAACTTGAGAAACTGGTCTCCTCGGTCCCCAGACGTCTGTTGAGTGTTGTAAGAAGAAAGGGAGATGCCACACAGTGGTGAAAATGGCCTTGTCCCAACTTTTGGGGGATTTGTTGACACCATGAAATTCTGATTCAACATATTTTTCCCTTAAAATGGTACATTTTCTCAGTTTAAACTTTTGTTCCGTGATTTATGTTCTATTCTGAATAAAATATTAGAAGTTGGCACCTCCACATCATTGCATTCAGTTTTTATTCACGATTTGTATAGTGTCCCAACTTTTTTGGAATCCGGTTTGTAAATAAAGAGTGTATATTTTCCATTATTTATTAATGTGTGGTTACTTGTTTGGTGTATCATGGTTTATTCTTCACGCATGTACTAACACCCTATGTTTATAGGTGTAGTGTTTCTGTGTGTGTGTGTCTGTGTGTTTCTGTGTGTGTGTGTATCTGTGAGTGTGTGTGTTTCTGTAAGTGTTTATCCGTGTGTGTCCGTGTGTCTCTGTGTGTTTCTGTGAGTGTGTGTGTCTGTGTGTTTAAGTATGTGTGTCTCTGTGTGTGTTTCTGTGAGTGTGTCTGTGTGTTTGAATATGTGTGTGTCTCTGTGAGTCTGTGTGTGTTTCTGTGAATGTGTGTGTCTGTGTGTATCTATGTGTGTCTGTGTGTGTGTGTATATGTGTGTATGTGTGTGTGTGTGTGTCTGGGAATCTGTATGTGTCTGTGTGTTTGTCTGTGTGTGTGTGTTTGTCTCTGTGAGTCTGTGTGTGTCTGTGAGTGTGTGAGTGTGTTTCTGAGTGTGTGTTTCTGTGAGTGTGTGTCTGTTTGTCTCTGTGAGTGTGTCTGTGTGTTTTTAAGTGTGTATCTATGTGTGTGTGTGTGTATCTATGTGTTTCTGTGAGTGTGTGTCTCTATGTGTTTCTGTGAGTGTGTGTCTGTGTGTGTTTCTGTGAGTGTGTGTGGGTCTGTGTGTTTGAGTGTGTATGTCTCTGTGAGTCTGGGTGTGTCTGTGTGTGTTTCTGTGTCTGTCTCTGTGTGTGTTTCTGTGACTGTGTGTGCCTCTGTGAGTCTGTGTGTGTGTTTCTGTGACTGTGTGTGCCTCTGTGAGTCTGTGTGTGTGTTTCTGTGAGAGTGTGTGTGTCTCTGTGAGTATGTGTGTGTCTGTTTCTGTGAGTGTGTGTGTGAGTCTGTGTGTTTGACTGTGTGTGTTTCTGTGAGTCTGTGTGTGTCTGTGAGTGTGTGTGTGTCTGTGTGTCTCTGTGAGTGTGAGTCTCTGCGTGTCTGTGTGTTTTTAAGTGTGTATCTATGTGTGTGTGTGTGTGTCTCTGTGAGTGTGTGTGTGGGTCTGTGTGTTTGAAAGTGTGTATGTCTCTGTGAGTCTGGGTGTGTCTGTGTGTGTTTCTGTGTCTGTCTCTGTGTGTGTTTTTGTGAGTGTGTCTCTGTGAGTCTGTGTGTTTGTGTGTGTTTCTGTGAGAGTGTGTATGTCTCTGTGAGAGTGTGTGTCTGTGTGTCTCTGTGTGTCTCTGTGAATCTGTGTGTTTGTGTGTGTTTCTGTGAGAGTGTGTATGTCTCTGTGAGTATGTGTGTGTCTCTGTGAGTCTGTGTGTTTTTGTGAGAGTGTGTGTGTCTGTGTGTTTCTGTGAGTCTGTGTGTCTCTGTGAGTCTGTGTGTTTCTGTGAGTCTGTGTGTCTCTGTGAGTCTAGGTGTTTCTGTGAGTGTGTGTCTCTTTGTGTCTGTATCGTTCTATTCACAGTGTTGTTAATTGGTTCCAAGCCATTAGAGAATGAAAACAAAAACATATATTTATATTTCTTATATTTACTTCTTCGGCGCCAAGCTATTAATGTAAGAAATCGATGGTGCGGCCAAGTGGCCGGCTCTCCAGAATCAAGAACATAAGTGATTCAATGTAGTATAGATCGGTGTAACTAGAAGTTCTCTGAGCAGCTTACACAACACCTGTCTGAACAAAAGGAACAGTCAGACAAAAGATTGATAATCTCAACATGTCAAAGCGAAGGCTGCAAAATCAATCATCAGCCAAATAGAGGAACAGGTGCAATCTGACAGATTGCTCCTCAAACCCAAATATCAGACCGGTAAACATTCCTTTCCTGAATCCAGAGCTGAGGAAGTTAATGTATAACCCTAATTAAATAAGGCAGGAATGGGCTTGGAGCCAAGCAACCATTTATAATGTGTACAACCCATAGTCTCACTTATTGCCGATGCTATATACCATACACTATGTACAACACTTAAAGGGGCTGGCCACTTTCTGGCTACTGTTGACCAATGTGTTTGTAAGATGATTATATGGCACTTACTAATATAGTCTTTGTTGACATTCTGTGCCATTTTCTAAAATTCTTAAGGGATGTCCCCTTGTTGGCCAAGTCTTTCCTGCTGTCCACATAGAGGTCCTGTCTATAAAATGGCTGCTAAAGGAGATTCATGTGACCAGACAGATCACTCAGTCTCCTCCATTCCAATACACGGAACCTGCCATGTGTACTGTTGGGGGTTTATAGTGATGAGCGAAGAAATATTTTATTCGGCTGCTTCGATGAATTTCCCAAAGAAATTCGATTTGTGATTAATTACTTTGTCACGAAGTGCAATCCTTTGTATGTAGCAGTCCCTATGATGGGTAGTGGCGATCGCATCATTGAACCCCTGAGATGCAACGTTTTTCGCTGATCGCGGCAACTGATGCTACAATTATGGTCTTTCAGGGGTTAATCTGGTAAAAAAAAAAAATAATAATGTTCAGCGCCTCCCCCCACCATGTGCCCCATACTGCCGCCATGGTAAGCACACCACTGCCCTTCACTAATTATGCACTGTATGGCATATTGTTTGGACACTTAATGACAGTTTTATATAGTCATTAAATAGCAGTATTGTGTAGAGAAATATGTGTTAGCTTTATTTTGATACATAATGTTATTAGTAAGTTATGATTTAGATCCTGAGGGCGGGTTCACATTACCGTTAGGAATTACATTATAGAGTTCTGTTATTACTACAGATGAGCAAATTTCATATTTGGAAATTTATTCACGCTTCGTTTACTGGTAAAACGTGAATTGCGTTATGGATTCCGTTACCATGGACCATGACTCAGTTCTATGACTAAATGCATAACGGAATGCCTTTAGAGGCATTCCGTTATTCATTCTGTCATAAAAGAAGTCTATAGCCTGCATAACGGATTCGTCCCGTTTCCGTTATGCAAGGAAGTCCTCTCCGGATGGATCCGTTATACAACCCATAGACTTCTGTTATGATGGAATTGCAATGGGAGACCTCCCCCTAGGGCCCTCTATGTCGTGTCCCAGGTTAAGGAATGCCGAGTGGTATAGTGTGGCCTAAAATGTCTCTTTATGTGTCTCACGGTGCTCCTACCTGGATACCGCTGGACCCTAGGCTTTGGCTCCGAAGTAATAAATAGGGGGAATATTTGAAATTGAGGGATTTGAAGAAATACATTGAGTCCAGACCTTGAGATGAATTTCAACAGCAGCTTTACTTGCATAAACGTTTCTTCCAACAGATTACAGGCTTTGTCTTGGTTCCAGCAGGCTTTAGCATTAAACTGGCAGGCAAACTCAACTCTGCTATATCTGTGTCTCTAACTCTGCTGTACTGACAGGCTGGCTGTATAACTCAGCTTCTTCTTTATGCTGCACTTCTTCTCTGTAGTCTGACTCTAGGTTATGCCAGGGAACTTCCCTCCTGGCTCCTGAGACTTCAAGCGTTGGCCTCCATGGCCAGCAGAGCTTAAGGTGATCTGGCTAACGTGGGCACATCCAGCAGAGACGTGCCCCTGCACACCCTTCCCCTAGCTGGGGGTAAACTAGACTGGAACTAACTGGTCCCCACCCTTCCTGCAGGAAGTAGGGCTCGCCCACTTCTTTCCATAGGGAGGTTAGAATGGAATGGAAAGCTCCATTCTATCTAAGTACAGCTCTGCCGTGTTTGCTGCCACCTGCTGGTGAACCAGGTACATTACATAAACATAACAGTTGCAAACAGATTAGGAATGCACAGTGTGGAGGACCTGGAAATAAATGCATAAGATCACCAATAAAGACAGTAGCAGGGTGCAGAAGTGATAACACCTCTAAAGGCATTCCGTCATAGAATTGCGTTATGGTCCGTGGTAACAGAATCCATAATGCAATTGACCTTTTACCAGTAAACGAAGCATCAATGAATTTCATACCCGGAAATTCACTCATCTCTAGTTATAACAGAGGAAAGGTCCATTCACACGCCCGCAAAATGGGTCCGCATCCATTACGCAATTTTGCGGAACGGGTGCAGACCCATTTATTTTCAATGGGGCCGCAAAAGATGTGGCACTGCAAAAATATAGAACATGTCCTATTCTTGTCCGCAGCCACAGACAAGAAAAGGCATTTCTACTATAGTGCCGGCCATGTGCGGTCCGCAAAATGCAGAACGCACATGGCCGGTGTCCGCGTTTTGCGGATACGCAACTTGTGGACACGTAAATGGACCCTTACAACGGATTATAAGGGAATTTTAGAAAGGAATGCAAAACAGAAGCAATTAAAAAACATTCCGTTTTGCTCCGTCCTAATACATGTCTATGGCCACAAATACCAGTTCCATTTTGTTCCGTTATATATATGAAAAAAATTCATATTGACAAGTTTTTATTTTTTTTCCGTCATGTATAACGAAACAAAACAAAACAGAACCATCATTTGTGGCCATAGACATGTATTAGGACAGAGCAAAACAGAATGACTCTTAACCCCTTAGGGACACAGCCTTTTTACACCTTAGGACCAGGCCATTTTTTGCAAATCTGACCAGTGTCACTTTAAGTGATGATAACTTTAAAACGCTTTGACTTATCCAGGCCATTCTGAGATTGTTTTTTCGTCACATATTGTACTTCATGACACTGGTAAAAAAAAGTTAAAAAAATTTTTTTTTTTGCATAAAAAAATGTCAAATTTACCAAAAATTGGGAAAAATTAGCCAATTTCAAAGTTTCAGTTTCTCTACTTCTGTAATACATAGTAATACCCCTAAAAATTGTGATGACTTTACATTCCCCATATGTCTACTTCATGTTTGAATTATTTTGGGAATGATATTTAATTTTTTGGGGATGTTACAAGGCTTAGAAGTTTAGAAGCAAATCTTGAAATTTTTCAGAAATTTACAAAAACCCAATTTTTAGGGACCACTACAGCTCTGAAGTCACTTTGTGAGGCTTACATAATAGAAACCACCCAAAAATGACCCCATTCTATAAACTACACCCCTCAAGGTATTCAAAACTGATTTTACAAACTTTGTTAACCCTTTAGGTGTTGCACAAGAGTTATTGGCAAATGGGGATGAAATTTGAGAATTTCATTTTATTGCCTAATTTTCCATTTTAACCCATTTTTTCCACTAACAAAGCAAGGGTTAACAGCCAAACAAGACTGTATCTTTATTGCCCTGACTCTGCCGTTTACAGAAACACCCCATATGTGGCCGTAAACTACTGTACGGCCACACAGCGGGGCGTAGAGTGAAAGGTGCGCCGTTTGGTTTTTGGAAGGCAGGTTTTGCTGGACTGGTTTTTTGACACCATGTCCCATTTGAAGCCTCCTGATGCACCCCTAGAGTAGAAACTCCATAAAAGTGACCCCATCTAAGAAACTACACCCCTCAAGGTATTCAAAACTGATTTTACAAACTTTGTTAACCCTTTAGGTGTTGCACAAGAGTTATTGGCAAATGGGGATGAAATTTGAGAATTTCATTTTATTGCCTAATTTTCCATTTTAACCCATTTTTCCCACTAACAAAGCAAGGGTTAACAGCCAAACAAGACTGTATCTTTATTGCCCTGACTCTGCCATTTACAGAAACACCCCATATGTGGCCGTAAACTACTGTTCGGCCACACAGCGGGGTGTAGAGTGAAAGGTGCGCCGTTTGGTTTTTGGAAGGCATGTTTTGCTGGACTGTTTTTTTGACACCATGTCCCATTTGAAGCCCCCCTGATGCACCCCTAGAGTAGAAACTCCATAAAAGTTACCCCATCTGAGAAACTACACCCCTCAAGGTATACAAAACTGATTTTACAAACTTTGTTAACCCTTTAGGTGTTGCACAAGATTTAATGGAAAATAGAGATACAATTTCAAAATTTCACTTTTTTGACAGATTTTCCATTTTAATATTTTTTTTCCAGTTACAAAGCAAGGGTTAACAGCCAAACAAAACTCATTATTTATGGCCCTGATTCTGTAGTTTACAGAAACACCCCATATGTGGTCGTAAACCGCTGTACGGTCACACGGCAGGGCACAGAAGGAAAGGAATGCCATACGGTTTTTGGAAGGCAGATTTTGCTGGACTGGTTTTTTTGACACCATGTCCCATTTGAAGCCCCCTTGATGCACCCCTAGAGTAGAAACTCCAAAAAAGTTACCCCATTTTAGAAACTACGGGATAGGGTGGCAGTTTTGTTGGTACAAGTTTAGGGTACATATGATTTTTGGTTGCTCTATATTACACTTTTTGTGCGGCAAGGTAACAAGAAATAGCTTTTTTGGCACCGTTTTTTTTTTTGTTATTTACACCATTCATCTGACAGGTTAGATCATGTGGTAATTTTATAGAGCAGGTTGTCACGGACGCGGTGATACCCAATATGTATACAATTTTTTTTTATTTATGTACGTTTTACACAATAATTTCATTTTTAAAACAAAAAAAATGTTTTAGTGTCTCCATAGTCTAAGAGCCATAGTTTTTTCAATTTTTGGGCGATTATCTTAAGTAGGGTCTCATTTTTTGTGGGATGAGATGACGATTTGATTGGCACTATTTTGGGGTGCACATGACTTTTTGATTGCTTGCTATTACACTTTTTGTGACGGAAGATGACAAAAAATGTCATTTTTTACACCGTTTTTATTTTTATTTTTTTACGGTGGTCATCTGAGGGGTTAGGTCATGTGATATTTTTATAGAGCCGGTCAATACGGACGCGGCGATACCTAATATGTATACTTTTTTTTATTTATGTAAGTTTTACACAATGATTTCATTTTTGAAACAAAAGAAATCATGTTTTAGTGTTTCCATAGTCTAAGAGCCATAACTTTTTCAGTTTTTGGGCGATTATCTTGGGTAGGGTATGATTTTTGCGGGATGAGATAACGGTTTGATTGTTACAATTTTGGCGTAGATGCGACTTTTTTGATCACTTTTATTACCTTTTTTGGGAAGTAAGGTGGGCAAAATTCCAATTTCATCATAGTTTTAAATTTTTTTTTTTTTTTGGCGTTCATCGTTCGGGTAAAGTAACATTACCGTTTTATAGATCAGGTCGTTACGGACGCGGCGATACCAAACATGTGTAGGGAATTTTATTTTTTTCATTTTTAATCAGTGATAAATGTGTTTTTTGATTTTTACTTTATTTTCACTTTTTTCACTTTTTTTTTGACCCAGACCCACTTGGTTCTTAAAGATCCAGTGGGTCTGATGTCTGCATAATACAGTACAGTACAATCCATATTGTACTGTACTGTATTTTACTTACACTTTGTCTGAACAGATCTATGCTTTCAGCACAGATCTGTTCAGAACCATGGACAGCAGGACGCCTGAAAAGGCGTCCTGTTGCCATGGGAACCTTCCCCGTCTGCTCAGTAGTGGCCAGAACTGCGCAGACGGGGAAGGGTAAGGACGGGGCTTGGGGGGCTGCCTGGAAGCTCTCTCCCTCTCCATTCGGGGGACTGCAAAGGCACAGCAGCCCCCCGATGGGAGAGGGAGGGAGCTCCCTGAGCTGTTAACCTTTTCCATACAGCGGTCCGTACGGACCGCTGTATGGAAAGGGTTAAACGGCTGACATCGCATCACCGATGTCAGCCGTTTATACCAGGGTGCCAGCAATGTGCTGGCACCCTGGTATACCCACTAGACGCCAACGATTACGCAATGGGAGGCGGGCGGGGGATCGCGATCCCGCCTACCGCACCGCCCGCCTCCCGCACCGCCCGCACCGCCCGCAACCCTCCCCCTGCACCTCCCACCGTGCTCAAATAACTCAGGGGTGCAGGGGGGAGGGATACTGGACAACATTTTGAATCCTAAAGTTTCTGATCCCCACGGTCAGGGACCGCGGGGATCATAAACTGCAGAAATCGCAGCAAACCGCAGGTCTGAATTGACCTGCGGTTTGCCGCGATCGCTGACATGGGGGGGTCACGGGACCCCCCCGCGCATTTAGCCTAGGTGCCTGCTCAATGATTTGAGCAGGCACCGGGTTCCGATCACTGCCAGCCGCACGGCAGTGATCGAAAATGCACAGGGCGTACATGTACGCCCTGTGTCCTTAAGTACCAGGGCACAAGGGCGTACCTGTACGCCCTGTGTCCTTAAGGGGTTAAAGGCTTCCGTTTTGCCTTCCATCCTAAAATGCCATTATATTCCGTTATAACGGAACTCTATAATGGAATTCCTAACGGTAATGCGAACCCACCTTCTTTGGGCAGTACTATAAGACATTTTATAGAAGTATTACCTGGCTGTATTCAGATTCCTTTTTTTATAAAACCAGCCCTGGTTAGAGCAAATTAAACACTTGTTGGGGGGGGGGTCATTTACTAACCAGAAATACGCCTAAAAAAAGTGAGTGTGGCCCGTCTCATTTTCCATTTTTTATGTCTGGTTTAGGGCTCGTTCGACGCCCGTGCTGGTTTAGGGCTCGTTCGACGCCCGTCCTGTGGAACGCAAAGTCCTCTTCAACAGAACCTATGGCCGGCAATAGTACTCATGTAATAATGGCTGTAATGTCCACTGAGGGATACAGGATTTTAGAGTCATGTCCAGGTGTGAAGGGTGCCTTAATGGGGCCCTTCACAGCAGTAAAGTCTTGGCAGCTTAAAGAGGACCTTTCACCAAAAACATGTATAGAAACAGTTACATTACCTAACAGTGCGGCCTCCAGTGATGTATTTCCGATTATTATTTTTTAAGAGGACCCCCCCTTTCGTCCGCTGTGGTCTCCGGTAGTTCTGGCGCCTCATATGCTAATGAGGCGATTCGGTTCGAGCAGGCAGTGACTAGAATTTGTACAGGGCGCGTTTTTCTTCTCCCTGGCTAAGAGCGCATCCAATCAGAGCGCCGCGCACTTAGCCAGGGAGAAGGAGCTGCGTTCTATTTATTTTTTTATCAATTTCAATAAAGATACATTTTTGAATATACATTTTTGTATTATATCTGTGTATATGCTGAGTGTCAGGGTTTGTCCCATTTAGGAGCTACTCTTTTTTGACACTTGAGTTCTATTTGTGTTGTACAGCCGCATTCCGATTTTGCGTTTTATTGCTCATTGGTATCTTTTAGAGCGATCAAGTGGATGAGGTGAGTTGTGTTTCTTTTAACCCCTAAATGGCCATATTATTTTGCATTCTGTCTTAAGAATGCTATTATTTTACGATATAACCATGTTATAACGGCAAATAATAAAGTGAAGTTCAGGTCACCATTGACTTTAATGAGGATTGGGGTCAAGTTCAGGTCCGATCCCTAGAGATGAGCAAAGTTATAAAAAATTCAATTCGGCTGCTTTGTTGAATTTCACTAAAAAATTTGCTTCGGAATGAATTATTTTGCCACGAATCGCATTCCATTGTATACAGCGGGCACAATGACGGGGAACGATGAGCGCGTCGCCCCCGTCATTGAACCCCTTAGATGCCGCGTTCATTGTTGATCGGGGCATCTGACATTAAAATTGACTCCTTTCAGAGGTTAATCAGGGTTAAAAAAATAATAATACTCACTGTATCCATTTCTCCGCATCCTGGCCATCTTGATTGAAGAAACCGCAAGATATCTCGTACGGTGATGTGATGACTTTATCATACCGGTCGGGAGACGTGTATTTCACACGGTTTCTTCAATCAAGATGGCCATGACGGCCTCTCCACAAGCAAATGGATAAGGCTTTTTACCGCTGTTTGTGAAAAAATGCATTCATTACCATTAAGCAGGGGGTAATTCGGCTTTATGGTGAATTGAATTTTTCCTGAAATTCGTATTGAAGTCAGTTTGTTTGACTTTGATTCGCTCAATACTAATCATGAGCTGGAAATATCATATCCACATTCTGAATTTTACACTGTGAATTACAGACAATACTGACTGTAGCAAGAAGAGAGCCAAGAAGTATCACAAAATAAGCTGCACTCACACCATGCTTGGGATGCACAGCCACATACAGACGTAGCCATCTCTAACAGGACACTGATATAACAGCGGCAGTGAGCTTGAACTTGATTTTCAATGACTATTGTTGTTCCAAGTGTCAAGTTAAAGTTTGCTGCAATTGTTTATTTCATGCACTATGGGCCAAGTGAGAAATGGCTACATCTGTATACAGCCAGAAAGTCCTAATATCTATGGGGAAAATATAACCCCAATCACAGCAGAGAGCGTCACAGCCAGGGAGAAGGAGACACCCAGTGAGAAACCCTGGTGCCCCCTCCTCCCTGTACCGATGCTCGGTATTAGCATAATGAGCGTGAAAACTGCGGGGGGGGGGGCACAGAGAGGAGCAGAAGCGATATTTTTAAAAAACAGGCAGGGTGGCAGCATTATCAGGGGGCACCCCGCAAGCAAAGGTATTTATCTTGAATTAAAAAAAAGTGGCTGCTGGTGGGTTTTCGGTGAAATTTTGGCACAACTATCCGTGCCAAAATTACACTGTAAACCCGCTGAGTGTTAGGGATCCAGTGGGTGACCAGTGAGTTGCAGCTATCTCTGTAAGCACAGTCATATAAGGATGGCTGTAAGAATTTTTAAAAGGAGAAAATGCTCAAATTGATCCCTTTTTGGTGGAAAATGCCTTCCCCTTTGTATTCTGATTTGTAAAATGGAGGCTGTTATTTTCATCAATTCACCTGAATCGAACTGCCAAAAATTTGTATTCACCTACTATGTCAAATTTTGGGAAATTCAAGACTAATTTGATTTGCTTAGAATTGATAGGCTCCTCTCTAAAACTTATATTTTAAAGAGAACCTGTCCCGTTGAACATGGTGTCTGAGCTGCAGGCAGCATGTTATAGAGCAGGAGGAGCTGAGCAGACTGATATATAGTTTTATGGGAAAAGATTCAGTACAAGTTGTATTTTATTAATTTATATTCCTGAAGTCCAGGAGGCGGTCCTATCAGTGATTGACAGACTTCCCTCTATCACTGTGTATACAGAGATAGCTGTCAATCACTGATAGGACCGCCTCCTGGACTTCAAAGCCCAGAAAGAACAGGAATATAAGTGAATAAAACACAAGTTTTACTGAATCTTTTCCCATGAAACCATATATCAATCTGTTCAGCTCCTCCTGATCTATAATAGACAGCTTGCAGATTATTTTGTATTTTCATGCAGACACATTCCCTTTTAGATCATTACACATATAGCAAAAAAGCATTCTGTCACCAATGTTTGGGCCCTTAAAGGGGTTGTGTCACAAAACATTTTTCAAAGCAGCACCTGGATCTGAATACTTTTGCAATGGCATGTAATTAGAAATGTTGTATAGCCAGTGATCTGTACAGCGCCACCTGCTGTTTGTTCTTTTCCTTATTGTTTGCCTGTCTCACTGAGCTGGTCGCACACGCTCATTTTAAGTCTTCCACTGCCACCAGCCATATGTTCTGTTAGAAGCCGTGGCAGTTACAGGGAGATAGATGCAACAGAAAGGACACACCCCCTTAGCTGCCAGGCTGAAGATCATCTAGCAGAGCAATTGGAGCAGTGAATCTTTAGATCTCCGGATCCATGTGAGGTACAGGGCTGGTTATAGCTTTGTTATAAAGAGATTGCTGTGTGATATATGATGTCTGATTTTCATTTTTTACATCAGTCATGGCATAATCCCTTTAAGTAGATCCGTCAGTGACCGATCAATAAAACAAAACACATGTGACCCCCACCTCTAATATCACACATAGGTATAAAGCTGTGGAAACAGAGCGACAAAGAATCTTGAAATGAAAAGCCACAAATAATGGGGAGTGCGAAGCCGAGAGGTTTTATTTATAGTGCTGAGAAAATGATTTACATGGGAGACACAGCGGGAAACACTGGGCTTTCAGCCACCGAACACAATGCAGACTATCGCCTTGACATAAAAACCAGGCCCAAATAGATAATTACAATAATTAGGACTAGTTACTAAAAATACCACTGATGAAGGGAATTTTGCTTATCGGAAATTGGAGATTTATATCCCTCTCCGTATTCCGTCCCTTCTATTCTTTCCTAGACTGTTGCCCTTGTTTGCTATGTAACCCGATTACTTTGTGTATTATATACACCGCTTCAGTCCTTCATACACCCCAGGAGTAATGTACAACCCTCGCAGATACTTAGATATAAAAATTGTTTACTGATAACATAGAGATGACACAGCAATGGACATTATACATAAAGATACAGACACTACAAATAACAGAGGACATCCCCACACACAGCTGCCTCCATTCCTGACCTCCCTGGATGCTAAGCAAATGTAGCTTAGAATGTGTATGTATATACAGTATATCCAGATTCCTCCAATATACCGTCTACTGGATATACACTTCTAACCAACTCACATCCAGTACCTGACCATTAGACTCATACATAAATAGCACATATAATCTACTGGTAATACAGATGCAGACTACAAATATCTATATGTACACATATAAAGTCTACTGGGATATTATACTTATATACATACACACATAACCAGACATATAACTTAGCTTGCTCCTGAAGTGCTGTTAGTCCAGGGGGTCAAGGAAGAGAGAGAGACTCCTGAATTTCATGTCACCTATACAGTATGTTCCTGTGTCCCAGCCCCCACCATGGACTCCACCCTGTGACCACCCAAATATCTTCCCAATCTGTTGGCCAAGAGAATGTTGTCCAACTGCTTTTACAATGTGCCCCTCCTGCCTTTGATATACTAAAAAGGGACACAATGACCAAATGGCTACTGGCCATACTGATATTACTGAATGGGTGAATGCCACTGGATATCAATATACACTATATCCAATTATTAGGCATATTTGTGTGGTCATCAGGCTGGGGTTCTGGCTGAGAGACATATTTTCCTGTAACAACCACACCTCCCCATGTTTAAAGGAAGGAAGAAAGAGCGCAATTCAGACAAAGCCGAACTTTTTGCATCACATGTCCCCTCCTTTCCTACCCTACCTGTTTAGCAATATCCCCCAATAGCTTCTAGGTTAACAATGCTACAAGAAAGTTTTACCCTAAAAGACATGTTAACCTTTTCTATAACCTGCAGCTGCATTCATATTTCACCTGGTTGTCATTGGAAACTGTCGACAAGCTTGTTGACAGACACATCCCTCGCAGCTTAGCTCAGTTATAGAGCAATGGTCAAACCAAGGTGATAGTTGACAGCTGAATCCTTCTTTGGCTGCAAATTATTCCTCCCTCCCCTCCTTATAAACATGCACTCTGGGCCAAGTGTGCATATGTTCTCAAAACGGGAGAGAGGAAAAAGCAGTCACCAGACACCAGTGTTGGCCCCTTATCTACCCTGAGGATGATTGAAATCTAAGATGCCTGGTCCTTCTCCATACATCTTCCATCGGAAGTGAGTCAGGACAACCCTAAACAAATTAGATGGTCTGGTGAGCAACAAAATTTGAGGATTTGGCTGACGGTCAACTAATGTGTATACCTTTAGTTTTTTTTATTACAATACTTGGAATACAGATTGGAGTTTGTGGAGTTCAGCTCACCAAAGGAATCAGTTCACAAAAAATCTATGATACTGTCTTCAGTTTTCAGTTCTAGGCTTCAGTTTTGTGTTTTGGCCCTGCACTTCTCTTAGGACACAAACCCCTACTGATCAAAACCTCACACATCATTATGGCATGTCAAAGTTATTTTCTTTTAAATGACAGTTACTCATTAAAGGGGTTGTCCACTTCTTTACTACTAATGGCCAATACTCAGAGTAGGTGTCACGGCGGACGTGCACTCAGTATAACAGATAACGCACCAACCAGGCTCTGGACGAGAGACAGGGGAAGGGTCACCTCCTAGCTAATCCCTGACCTCTTTCCCTGCACTGCTCAGCCCACATGCAGACCTTGAAGGTAGATGTGATGTGTCCTCCAGCCTGGGCTGACAAAACCCTGAATTCCCTGAGATGGTGAAGTGAGGAAATAGGAGCAGCCTGCTCGCACAGAACCTGGATGGGATAGATGACACAAACAACCAAACTAGAAATGACACTTATCTTCCAGAGCAGGAACAGACAGCCAACCTTCCCTCCAAGCTTCCCAGACCACAATGATTAGTATAATCTGCTCAGAACACTTGGCTGGAGGCCATTTAAACTAATGACTCCACCCAGTGCACCTGATGAGAGGCGGATCCAGCACGGCACCAAAACAAACACTAAACTCGTGCTGCTATCCTGGCCGACCTCCGCACATCGTCAGAGTGGGGCATGACAGTAGGCCATCAATATCTGACTGAAAGAGGTCCGACAGCCTGTAACCCCATTGACCAGTTGTTTGGCAGCTGCTCCGGCACTGGAAGTCCAAACTACAAAGCACCATTTGTTCACCTAAATGGGAGCAGGGCTGCAGTAACCAGCTCCAGTCACCACATAAGCTGTGTAGATCTGGCACTGAAACTACAGCACAGCAGCTGATCGGCAGGGTATGGTGTGTTGGACCACCTCAGATCAATTGTTGATGGTTTGTCCTGAGAATAGGCCATCATAGTAAAAGTATGGACAACCCCTCTATGTCACATTTGTTAAACCAAGCCTTTCACTCCTCCTCATACGACAGATAACAAGCCTCCTTTTGTCATAAGGAACCAAAGACGATGAGAAATATCCAAGATGAAGCTTTCACTTCAAACATCTCCTTCAGAACAGCCATGTAATTTACAGGGGCCCATTCCTCAGATTTCTGCCAAGTCGTTATCGAATGTCAGAATTGGCAGTATTTGTTCTCCGAACATCGTGGCAGATCCCAGAACTAGTTAGCACAACCTAAAAATACAGCGCACATCATCACATTCTGTAAAGTTATCAGCGAGGAGTTTCTGCGAAGTGTGACTCAGATTTCCTTTCCATCTCTGTTTCTAAATGTTTGTATCATAACCATATGGTTGTCAGCCATTTTGTTTTCTGACTGAAGCAAGATAATCTGGAAAGTCGTAGAATGCCATTCTCAGAAACAATCCAGTATTTTTTGTCATTAAAGAGATCAAATTTTTCTATATTTTCACTGTTTCCCAAAGATTAATCAGAGACAGCTGCATTTCACCATAATCCATCTCTCTCAATACTGTCTTCGAGACTTCTCTCAAGCTGCACCAGTTCTCTGGAATGCCCTACCCCAAGCAATTAGGTTAAGGGCCCATTTACACGTTAGTATTTTTATTTTCCAGATTTTTCATTCATTTTTTTTGCGGATCCCTGTTTCTGCAAAAAACTTCTGTTTTTACCAATTGTAAATCCGCATCCGTTCAGTTCTTCTGCAAAAAAAAAACGGAACGAGGAATATATGTTGGTAGGCTACTAAAAAAAAATTCTTTCTATTTCCTGGAAACGGATCTGCAATTGCTGATAACATATTGATGCATTCCGCATGTCATCCGCATTTTTGCAGCCCCTTTGACTACAATGGGACCGCTTTTTGCGTACAATAGTAGGACAAGCTCTATTTTTTGGGTGGACACGCATAACGGAACTGAACGGAACAATGGATGCGGACAGCACACTTAGTGCTGTCCACATTTTTTGTGGGGCCATTAAAATGAATGGGTACACATTCCGTTCTGCAAATTTGCGGAACGGATGCGGATTACAAAATACTGACGTGTGAATGGACCCTAATTCACAACATTCACAGTTTTTTGCACTCCCTAAAAACTCATCAATTTTAGGTTAGCCAGTCACAACCCCTGATCTAACTCTTCTTCATCCCCCTCCTTCTTTTATCATTATTCTTCTGAACCTGATCATGGTCAGATATCCACACCCCATGCACTCAGAAGCACTACAGATATAGGTTGGTGATGTCTCATGCAGCCCTTATATCTACTCCGCTGTGGAGTTAACATGGTACAAAACAAGCACTTTTTACCTTTTGTGTCATAGATTGTAAGCTCTTGTGAGCAAGACCATCAAAACAAAATTGTAATGGAAGTACAATCCAAAGGTAGCCCTAGCAAGTAAAAAATCTTTTTGCTACTACTGCAACATCTAATGGATTTTCCTTTATTCCTTGAAGGTCCTCGATTTCCTATCAGGAGTTATCATTAGGGTAGAAAAGGTATTTTCTAAACCTCTGTAGTCCCTGTCAAACTAGTCATATCCCCATGACGTTTCCAGGCCTATACATATAGCATGCGTCAGAGTTTTAATTTACCTAACAACCCCTTAATATCCGCCTGGCAATGCCATAGCTAAAGGCCACCATCAGTTCTTTTATTTCAGTCCTCGTGCAATGTGATTCAATAAAGGTTTTCCATTTATAAAAAAAAAATATTGTTTATTTTTCTTTATGTCTTTCTACTTCTATACAGTCTAGTATGAGTAGTTGTCTCATTTGAGCAATGATAAAGTTCCTCTCCAGTGGGGTAGGATCGAGCCATTTCGCAAAAAGACTTCGAAGGGCGACTTAAAGAATGGCATGGATAAGCTTAAGAAAAGCAATCTTGGTATCACCCTCGAGAGGTCAGTACTGATGGAATAGAAAAGTTTGTGGAGTGAATGATAATTTTATTTTCCTGAGATCTTGTATACAAATGATTATGCCCTGCCAAAAAGTTGTTGTGTGTCAGCAGGTCAATACCCCATACCATAGGTCAGTTAAGGGTACCTTGCATTTGGGACAGGCTACTATTCTGTCTGGGAATTGTGGTGAGGGAGGAATGTTGAAGCCATATAGCGCTGAATGGGTGAGATTAAAAAATATGTTTCCCGACACTTTTCATTGATCACGTATTTACATAGCTTGTCCCATTCATTCAGGATTTCATCGCGTCTAACCTGCCATGGAACAAACATTTTTTAAATCAATGTTCAAAAAGTGGTTCTGCATCCCATTGTAAAGGTTCAATATATTAACTCTGTGCATGTTCGGGCCAATCATATCATCAAGTGAGTGTGTAAATGCCTCCGAAGAGATGTTAGGGCTCTAGCTATTCAGAACCTATGGAGCTGAAGAATATAGAGAAAGGAGGCAGCATCCAAGTGGAATTCAGATTTAATTGCCATTGGGGTCAGCCATTTACCAGTTTCTTTGTCCACAAGATCTGGCCTGTTGTAACTAGAGTTGAGCGAACACCTGGATGTTCGGGTTCGAGAAGTTCGGCCGAACATCCCGGAAATGTTCGGGTTCGGGATCCGAACCCGATCCGAACTTCGTCCCGAACCCGAACCCCATTGAAGTCAATGGGGACCCGAACTTTTCGGCACTAAAAAGGCTGTAAAACAGCCCAGGAAAGAGCTAGAGGGCTGCAAAAGGCAGCAACATGTAGGTAAATCCCCTGCAAACAAATGTGGATAGGGAAATGAATTAAAATAAAAATTAAATAAATAAAAATTAACCAAAATCAATTGGAGAGAGGTTCCATAGCAGAGAATCTGGCTTCCCGTCACCCACCACTGGAACAGTCCATTCTCAGATATTTAGGCCCCGGCACCCAGGCAGAGGAGAGAGGTCCCGTAACAGACAATCTGTCTTCATGTCAGCAGAGAATTAGTCTGCATGTCATAGCAGAGAATGAGGCTTCACGTCAGCCACCACTGCAACAGTCCATTGGCATATATTTAGGCCCAGCACCCAGGCAGAGGAGGGAGGTCCCGTAACAGAGAATCTGTCTTCATGTCAGCAGAGAATTAGTCTGCATGTCATAGCAGAGAATGAGGCTTCACGTCAGCCACCACTGCAACAGTCCATTGGCATATATTTAGGCCCAGCACACACACAGGCAGAGGAGAGAGATCCCGTAACAGAGAATCTGGCTTCATGTCAGCAGAGAATCAGTCTGCATGTCATAGCAGAGAATGAGGCTTCACGTCAGCCACCACTGCAACAGTCCATTGGCATATATTTAGGCCCAGCACACACACAGGCAGAGGAGAGAGGTCCCGTAACAGAGAATCTGTCTTCATGTCAGCAGAGAATTAGTCTGCATGTCATAGCAGAGAATGAGGCTTCACGTCAGCCACCACTGCAACAGTCCATTGGCATATATTTAGGCCCAGCACCCAGGCAGAGGAGGGAGGTCCCGTAACAGAGAATCTGTCTTCATGTCAGCAGAGAATTAGTCTGCATGTCATAGCAGAGAATGAGGCTTCACGTCAGCCACCACTGCAACAGTCCATTGGCATATATTTAGGCCCAGCACCCAGGCAGAGGAGGGAGGTCCCGTAACAGAGAATCTGGCTTCATGTCAGCAGAGAATCAGTCTTCATATCATAGCAGAGAATCAGGCTTCACGTCACCCACCACTGTAAGAGTCAATTTTCATAAATTTAGGCCCAGAACCCAGGCAGAGGAGAAAGGTCCCGTAACAGACAATCTGGCTTCATGTCAGCAGAGAATCAGTCTTCATATCATAGCAGAGAATCAGGCTTCACGTCACCCACCACTGCAACAGTCCATTGGCATATATTTAGGCCTAGCACACAGGCAGAGCAGAGAGGTCCCGTAACAGACAATCTGGCTTCATGACAGCAGAGAATCAGTCTGCATGTCATAGCAGAGAATGAGGCTTCACGTCAGCCACCACTGCAACAGTCCATTGGCATATATTTAGGCCCAGCACCCAGGCAGAGGAGGGAGGTCCCGTAACAGAGAATCTGTCTTCATGTCAGCAGAGAATTAGTCTGCATGTCATAGCAGAGAATGAGGCTTCACGTCAGCCACCACTGCAACAGTCCATTGGCATATATTTAGGCCCAGCACCCAGGCAGAGGAGGGAGGTCCCGTAACAGAGAATCTGTCTTCATGTCAGCAGAGAATTAGTCTGCATGTCATAGCAGAGAATGAGGCTTCACGTCAGCCACCACTGCAACAGTCCATTGGCATATATTTAGGCCCAGCACCCAGGCAGAGGAGGGAGGTCCCGTAACAGAGAATCTGGCTTCATGTCAGCAGAGAATCAGTCTTCATATCATAGCAGAGAATCAGGCTTCACGTCACCCACCACTGTAAGAGTCAATTTTCATAAATTTAGGCCCAGAACCCAGGCAGAGGAGAAAGGTCCCGTAACAGACAATCTGGCTTCATGTCAGCAGAGAATCAGTCTTCATATCATAGCAGAGAATCAGGCTTCACGTCACCCACCACTGTAAGAGTCAATTTTCAAAAATTTAGGCCCAGAACCCAGGCAGAGGAGAAAGGTCCCGTAACAGACAATCTGGCTTCATGTCAGCAGAGAATCAGTCTTCATATCATAGCAGAGAATCAGGCTTCACGTCACCCACCACTGTAAGAGTCAATTTTCATAAATTTAGGCCCAGAACCCAGGCAGAGGAGAAAGGTCCCGTAACAGACAATCTGGCTTCATGTCAGCAGAGAATCAGTCTTCATATCATAGCAGAGAATCAGGCTTCACGTCACCCACCACTGCAACAGTCCATTGGCATATATTTAGGCCTAGCACACAGGCAGAGCAGAGAGGTCCCGTAACAGACAATCTGGCTTCATGACAGCAGAGAATCAGTCTTCATATCATAGCAGAGAATCAGGCTTCACGTCACCCACCACTGTAAGAGTCAATTTTCATAAATTTAGGCCCAGCACCCAGGCAGAGGAGAAAGGTCCCGTAACAGACAATCTGGCTTCATGTCAGCAGAGAATTAGTCTGCATGTCATAGCAGAGAATCAGGCTTCATGTCAGCCACCACTGCAACAGTCCATTGGCATATATTTAGGCCTAGCACACAGGCAGAGGAGAGGTTCATTCAACTTTGGGTAGCATCGCAATATAATGGTAAAATGAAAATAAAAATAGGATTGAATGAGGAAGTGCCCTGGAGTCCAATAATATATGGTTATGGGGAGGTAGTTAATGTCTAATCTGGACAAGGGACGGACAGGTCCTGTGGGATCCATGCCTGGTTCATTTTTATGAACGTCAGCTTGTCCACATTGGCTGTAGACAGGCGGCTGCGTTTGTCTGTAATGACGCCCCCTGCCGTGCTGAATACACGTTCAGACAAAACGCTGGCTGCCGGGCAGGCCAGCACCTCCAAGGCATAAAAGGCTAGCTCTGGCCACGTGGACAATTTAGAGACCCAGAAGTTGAATGGGGCCGAACCATCAGTCAGTACGTGGAGGGGTGTGCACACGTACTGTTCCACCATGTTAGTGAAATGTTGCCTCCTGCTAACACGTTGCGTATCAGGTGGTGGTGCAGTTAGCTGTGGCGTGTTGACAAAAGTTTTCCACATCTCTGCCATGCTAACCCTGCCCTCAGAGGAGCTGGCCGTGACACAGCTGCCTTGGCGACCTCTTGCTCCTCCTCTGCCTTGGCCTTGGGCTTCCACTTGTTCCCCTGTGACATTTGGGAATGCTCTCAGTAGCGCGTCTACCAACGTGCGCTTGTACTCGCGCATCTTCCTATCACGCTCCAGTGCAGGAAGTAAGGTGGGCACATTGTCTTTGTAGCGTGGATCCAGCAGGGTGGCAACCCAGTAGTCCGCACAGGTTAAAATGTGGGCAACTCTGCTGTCGTTGCGCAGGCACTGCAGCATGTAGTCGCTCATGTGTGCCAGGCTGCCCAGGGATAAGGACAAGCTGTCCTCTGTGGGAGGCGTATCGTCATCGTCCTGCCTTTCCCCCCAGCCACGCACCAGTGATGGACCCGAGCTGCGTTGGGTGCCACCCCGCTGTGACCATGCTTCATCCTCATCCTCCTCCACCTCCTCCTCATCCTCGTCCTCCTCGTCCTCCAGTAGTGGGCCCTGGCTGGCCACATTTGTACCTGGCCTCTGCTGTTGCAAAAAACCTCCCTCTGAGTCACTTCGAAGAGACTGGCCTGAAAGTGCTAAAAATGACCCCTCTTCCTCATCCTCCTCCTCCTCCTCCTGGGCCACCTCCTGTTCCATCATCGCCCTAAGTGTTTTCTCAAGGAGACATAGAAGTGGTATTGTAACGCTGATAACGGTGTCATCGCCACTGGCCATGTTGGTGGAGTACTCGAAACAGCGCAACAGGGCACACAGGTCTCGCATGGAGGCCCAGTCATTGGTGGTGAAGTGGTGCTGTTCTGTAGTGCGACTGACCCGTGCGTGCTGCAGCTGAAACTCCACTATGGCCTGCTGCTGCTCGCACAGTCTGTCCAGCATGTGCAAGGTGGAGTTCCACCTGGTGGGCACGTCGCATATGAGGCGGTGAGCGGGAAGGCCGAAGTTACGCTGTAGCGCAGACAGGCGAGCAGCGGCAGGATGTGAACGCCGGAAGCGCGAACAGACGGCCCGCACTTTATGCAGCAGCTCTGACATGTCGGGGTAGTTGTGAATGAACTTCTGCACCACCAAATTCAGCACATGCGCCAAGCAAGGGATGTGCGTCAAACCGGCTAGTCCCAGAGCTGCAACGAGATTTCGCCCATTATCACACACCACCAGGCCGGGCTTGAGGCTCACCGGCAGCAACCACTCGTCGGTCTGTTGTTCAATACCCCGCCACAACTCCTGTGCGGTGTGGGGCCTGTCCCCCAAACATATGAGTTTCAGAATGGCCTGCTGACGTTTACCCCGGGCTGTGCTGAAGTTGGTGGTGAAGGTGTGTGGCTGACTGGATGAGCAGGTGGAAGAAGAGGAGGAGGAAGCCGAGAAGGAGGAGGTGGCAACAGGAGGCAAAGAATGTTGCCCTGCGATCCTTGGCGGCGGCAGGACGTGCGCCAAACAGCTCTCCGCCTGGGGCCCAGCTGCCACTACATTTACCCAGTGTGCAGTTAGGGAGATATAGCGTCCCTGGCCGTGCTTACTGGTCCACGTATCTGTGGTTAGGTGGACCTTGCTACAGATGGCGTTGCGCAGTGCACACTTGATTTTATCGGATACTTGGTTGTGCAGGGAAGGCACGGCTCTCTTGGAGAAGTAGTGGCGGCTGGGAACAACATACTGTGGGACAGCAAGCGACATGAGCTGTTTGAAGCTGTCTGTGTCCACCAGCCTAAATGACAGCATTTCATAGGCCAGTAGTTTAGAAATGCTGGCATTCAGGGCCAGGGATCGAGGGTGGCTAGGTGGGAATTTACGCTTTCTATCAAATGTTTGTGAGATGGAGAGCTGAACGCTGGCGTGTGACATGGTTGAGACGCTTGGTGACGGAGGTGGTGGTGGTGGTGTTGGTGGTACATCCCCTGTTTGCTGGGCGGCAGGTGCCAACGTTCCTCCAGAGGCGGAGGAAGAGGCCGAGGCGGCAGCAGCAGAATAGGCCGAGGCGGCAGCAGCAGAAGAGGTAGCAGGGGGAGCCTGAGTGACTTCCTTGGTTTTAAGGTGTTTCCTCCACTGCAGTTCATGCTTTGCATGCAGGTGCCTGGTCATGCAGGTTGTGCTCAGGTTCAGAACGTTAATGCCTCGCTTCAGGCTCTGATGGCACAGCGTGCAAACCACTCGGGTCTTGTCGTCAGCACATTGTTTGAAGAAGTGCCATGCCAGGGAACTCCTTGAAGCTGCCTTTGGGGTGCTCGGTCCCAGATGGCGGCGGTCAGTAGCAGGCGGAGTCTCTTGGCGGCGGGTGTTCTGCTTTTGCCCACTGCTCCCTCTTTTGCTACGCTGTTGGCTCGGTCTCACCACTGCCTCTTCCTCCGAACTGTGAAAGTCAGTGGCACGACCTTCATTCCATGTGGGGTCTAGGACCTCATCGTCCCCTGCATCGTCTTCCACCCAGTCTTGATCCCTGACCTCCTGTTCAGTCTGCACACTGCAGAAAGACGCAGCAGTTGGCACCTGTGTTTCGTCATCATCAGAGACATGCTGAGGTGGTATTCCCATGTCCTCATCATCAGGAAACATAAGTGGTTGTGCGTCAGTGCATTCTATGTCTTTCACCGCTGGGGAAGGGCTAGGTGGATGCCCTTGGGAAACCCTGCCAGCGGAGTCTTCAAACAGCATAAGAGACTGCTGCATAACTTGAGGCTGAGACAGTTTCCCTGGTATGCATGGGGGTGATGTGACAGACTGATGGGGTTGGTTTTCAGGCGCCATCTGTGCGCTTTCTGCAGAAGACTGGGTGGGAGATAATGTGAACGTGCTGGATCCACTGTCGGCCACCCAATTGACTAATGCCTGTACCTGCTCAGGCCTTACCATCCTTAGAACGGCATTGGGCCCCACCATATATCGCTGTAAATTCTGGCGGCTACTGGGACCTGAGGTAGTTGGTACACTAGGACGTGTGGATGTGGCAGAACGGCCACGTCCTCTCCCAGCACCAGAGGGTCCACTAACACCACCACGACCATGTCCACGTCCGCGTCCCTTACTAGATGTTTTTCTCATTGTTATGGTTCACCACAACAACAAATATATTATTTGGCACAATGTATTGTATTCAAATTCAGCGGGATATAAATTTGAGGCCTAGTATTTAGGCGCTGGGTGACCGGTATGGATTTAGTGACAGAATTAGACTTGGAAATGCACAGAAGCGTGTGTGTGAAGTTATTCTGAATGACCCAATGTGCACCTTGAATATTATATACCCTTTTTGGGATAGATTTCAAATAGCTCTGATATAGCAGGAACCACTAAATTATGAAATTGCTAAATTGGGAATTGTACTTCAACCCAGAACAAAAAATGTGCTTTGACGGGCACTAAATAACTTTCCCAGCTACAACAGGACAACGGTAACGAGAGATTTAGAGGGATTTAAATTTGAGGCCTAGTATTTAGGCGCTGGGTGACAGGTATGGGTTTAGTGACAGAATTAGACTTGGAAATACACAGTAGCGGGTGTGTGTGAAGTTATTCTGAATGACCCTATGTGCACCTTCAATATTATATACCCTTTTAGGGATAGATTTCAAATAGCTCTGATATAGCAGAAACCACTAAATTATGAAATTGCTAAATTGGGAATTGTACTTCAACCCAGAACAAAAAATGTGCTTTGACGGGCACTAAATAACTTTCCCAGCTACAACAGGACAACGGTAACGAGAGATTTAGAGGGATTTAAATTTGAGGCCTAGTATTTAGGCGCTGGGTGACAGGTATGGGTTTAGTGACAGAATTAGACTTGGAAATACACAGTAGCGGGTGTGTGTGAAGTTATTCTGAATGACCCTATGTGCACCTTCAATATTATATACCCTTTTTGGGATAGATTTCAAATAGCTCTGATATAGCAGGAACCACTAAATTATGAAATTGCTAAATTGGGAATTGTACTTCAACCCAGAACAAAAAATGTGCTTTGACGGGCACTAAATAACTTTCCCAGCTACAACAGGACAACGGTAACGAGAGATTTAGAGGGATTTAAATTTGAGGCCTAGTATTTAGGCGCTGGGTGACAGGTATGGGTTTAGTGACAGAATTAGACTTGGAAATACACAGTAGCGTGTGTGTGAAGTTATTCTGAATGACCCTATGTGCACCTTCAATATTATATACCCTTTTAGGGATAGATTTCAAATAGCTCTGATATAGCAGAAACCACTAAATTATGAAATTGCTAAATTGGGAATTGTACTTCAACCCAGAACAAAAAATGTGCTTTGACGGACACTAAATATCTTGCCCAGCAACAACAGTACAGCGGTGGGTAACGAGAGATTTAGAGGGAATTAAATTTGAGGCCTAGTATTTAGGCGCTGGGTCACCAGTATGGATTTAGTGACAGAATTAGACTTGGAAATACACAGTAGCGGGTGTGTGTGAAGTTATTCTGAATGACCCTATGTGCACCTTCAATATTATATACCCTTTTTGGGATAGATTTCAAATAGCTCTGATATAGCAGGAACCACTAAATTATGAAATTGCTAAATTGGGAATTGTACTTCAACCCAGAACAAAAAATGTGCTTTGACGGGCACTAAATAACTTTCCCAGCTACAACAGGACAACGGTAACGAGAGATTTAGAGGGATTTAAATTTGAGGCCTAGTATTTAGGCGCTGGGTGACAGGTATGGGTTTAGTGACAGAATTAGACTTGGAAATACACAGTAGCGGGTGTGTGTGAAGTTATTCTGAATGACCCTATGTGCACCTTCAATATTATATACCCTTTTTGGGATAGATTTCAAATAGCTCTGATATAGCAGGAACCACTAAATTATGAAATTGCTAAATTGGGAATTGTACTTCAACCCAGAACAAAAAATGTGCTTTGACGGGCACTAAATAACTTTTCCAGCTACAACAGGACAACGGTAACGAGAGATTTAGAGGGATTTAAATTTGAGGCCTAGTATTTAGGCGCTGGGTGACAGGTATGGGTTTAGTGACAGAATTAGACTTGGAAATACACAGTAGCGGGTGTGTGTGAAGTTATTCTGAATGACCCTATGTGCACCTTCAATATTATATACCCTTTTAGGGATAGATTTCAAATAGCTCTGATATAGCAGAAACCACTAAATTATGAAATTGCTAAATTGGGAATTGTACTTCAACCCAGAACAAAAAATGTGCTTTGACGGACACTAAATATCTTGCCCAGCAACAACAGTACAGCGGTGGGTAACGAGAGATTTAGAGGGAATTAAATTTGAGGCCTAGTATTTAGGCGCTGGGTCACCGGTATGGATTTAGTGACAGAATTAGACTTGGAAATACACAGTAGCGGGTGTGTGTGAAGTTATTCTGAATGACCCTATGTGCACCTTCAATATTATATACCCTTTTTGGGATAGATTTCAAATAGCTCTGATATAGCAGGAACCACTAAATTATGAAATTGCTAAATTGGGAATTGTACTTCAACCCAGAACAAAAAATGTGCTTTGACGGGCACTAAATAACTTTCCCAGCTACAACAGGACAACGGTAACGAGAGATTTAGAGGGATTTAAATTTGAGGCCTAGTATTTAGGCGCTGGGTGACAGGTATGGGTTTAGTGACAGAATTAGACTTGGAAATACACAGTAGCGGGTGTGTGTGAAGTTATTCTGAATGACCCTATGTGCACCTTCAATATTATATACCCTTTTTGGGATAGATTTCAAATAGCTCTGATATAGCAGGAACCACTAAATTATGAAATTGCTAAATTGGGAATTGTACTTCAACCCAGAACAAAAAATGTGCTTTGACGGGCACTAAATAACTTTCCCAGCTACAACAGGACAACGGTAACGAGAGATTTAGAGGGATTTAAATTTGAGGCCTAGTATTTAGGCGCTGGGTGACAGGTATGGGTTTAGTGACAGAATTAGACTTGGAAATACACAGTAGCGGGTGTGTGTGAAGTTATTCTGAATGACCCTATGTGCACCTTCAATATTATATACCCTTTTAGGGATAGATTTCAAATAGCTCTGATATAGCAGGAACCACTAAATTATGAAATTGCTAAATTGGGAATTGTACTTCAACCCAGAACAAAAAATGTGCTTTGACGGGCACTAAATAACTTTCCCAGCTACAACAGGACAACGGTAACGAGAGATTTAGAGGGATTTAAATTTGAGGCCTAGTATTTAGGCGCTGGGTGACAGGTATGGGTTTAGTGACAGAATTAGACTTGGAAATACACAGTAGCGGGTGTGTGTGAAGTTATTCTGAATGACCCTATGTGCACCTTCAATATTATATACCCTTTTTGGGATAGATTTCAAATAGCTCTGATATAGCAGGAACCACTAAATTATGAAATTGCTAAATTGGGAATTGTACTTCAACCCAGAACAAAAAATGTGCTTTGACGGGCACTAAATAACTTTCCCAGCTACAACAGGACAACGGTAACGAGAGATTTAGAGGGATTTAAATTTGAGGCCTAGTATTTAGGCGCTGGGTGACAGGTATGGGTTTAGTGACAGAATTAGACTTGGAAATACACAGTAGCGGGTGTGTGTGAAGTTATTCTGAATGACCCTATGTGCACCTTCAATATTATATACCCTTTTTGGGATAGATTTCAAATAGCTCTGATATAGCAGGAACCACTAAATTATGAAATTGCTAAATTGGGAATTGTATTTCAACCCAGAACAAGAAATGTGCTTGAACGGACACTAAATAACTCGCCCAGCTACAGCACTAGGGACAGATTTAGCTGGATATAAATTTGAGGCCTAGTATTTAGGCGCTGGGTGACCGGTATGGATTTAGTGACAGAATTAGACTGGGATATGGCCAAAAAATGAACAGACTATTGCTGGTTAAATGCACTTGGTGTGACAGCTTCACCCTGATGTAGGCTTTAGCCAAAAAACAACCACACCATTGAGGGTTAAATGCACTTGGTGACAGGCGCAGCTTGCCCCTGATTTTGTATATGGCCAAAAAATGAACAGACTATTGCTGGTTAAATGCACTTGGTGTGACAGCTTCACCCTGATGTAGGCTTTAGCCAAAAAACAACCACACCATTGAGGGTTAAATGCACTTGGTGACAGGCGCAGCTTGCCCCTGATTTTGTATATGGCCAAAAAATGAACAGACTATTGCTGGTTAAATGCACTTGGTGTGACAGCTTCACCCTGATGTAGGCTTTAGCCAAAAAACAACCACACCATTGAGGGTTAAATGCACTTGGTCGCAGCTTGTGCTGGCGCACCACAAGACACAAAATGGCCGCCGATCACCCCAGAAAAATGAGACTGACAAACGGTCTGTGCAGCCTAAAAACAGTGAGCAATTGAGTATCAGCAGCTCAATGGTCCACAGCTGCAGATCGATCAGTTAATCAAGTCCTTTGGAGGAGTTAATCTGCCTAATCTCGCCCTACTGTCGCAGCCGCAACCTCTCCCTACGCTAATCAGAGCAGAGTGACGGGCGGCGCTATGTGACTCCAGCTTAAATAGAGGCTGGGTCACATGGTGCTCTGGCCAATCACAGCCATGCCAATAGTAGGCATGGCTGTGATGGCCTCTTGGGGCAAGTAGTATGACGCTTGTTGATTGGCTGCTTTGCAGCCTTTCAAAAAGCGCCAAGAAAGCGTCACAAAAGCGCGAAGAAAGCGACGAACACCGAACCCGAACCCGGACTTTTACGAAAATGTCCGGGTTCGGGTCCGTGTCACGGACACCCCAAAATTCGGTACGAACCCGAACTATACAGTTCGAGTTCGCTCATCCCTAGTTGTAACCCTTTCTCAAGCCATATAGATTATCACCTTCGTTGGACATCCCTAAAGACCCTCAGGATGGTCCCATAATGGCATAAATTTAGATACTAAAAATGGCAACCTAAACACCTTTCATATCCCCTTCCAAGCCACTATAGTGCCTCGTAATAAGACTGATGACTTCAACCAGGGGCGTAGTTATAGGGTGTCCAGAGGTAGCAATCGCTACCGGGCCCAGGAGCCTGAGGGAGCCCAAAGACCCTTGTGTCACATAA
This sequence comes from Bufo gargarizans, assembly GCF_014858855.1. Taxonomy (NCBI): domain Eukaryota; kingdom Metazoa; phylum Chordata; class Amphibia; order Anura; family Bufonidae; genus Bufo; species Bufo gargarizans. The sequence continues at coordinate 327,961 of NW_025334583.1, read as the reverse complement.
GAAGACACCAGTATTATAGAAAGTGCATGCAGGTCTACTCACACCTCTGGCTGGAGGGAAGGGGTTAGGTCAAGGATTTGGCATGAGGTGGGGGTGCCGTTTTAATTTTTGCCTTTAGGCAGCATGAAGGCAATGTGCTTCCCTGCCCCTGACCACTAAGCACTGAGGGAAGGGGAGACCAGGCTGAACTCTTGCACCAGGGCCCATGAGCCTTTAGCTACGCCCTTGACATCAACCCATGGTGAGATTTTTGCATATCTTGTATGTAGCAGAGCTTTTAAATCCCATCTACCTGCCAATTCATTCTCTAATTCCAAGTTGGAGTCATTGCTCTTAACATGAAGCCAGTCTACCCATGGCAAAATAAACTCACTAGATTATATTTTATATCATTGTACTGTGTACATTTCATTTGTACCATTTTATTTGATGATGATCTCATTTAAGGTCATTACCAGGAAGTGACCTCCATCCAGAGAAATTTCCACCTATTCAACTTTTATAAGTAAGACATTTTCTTAATAAATATTTGGTAAGCGTTCTTTGAATCAGTCCGATGCCCTGCAGAAAACAACTTAATAGAATTCTCCAACCAAATATATTTTGCTCCTTATATTGTCCATAAATATGTACATAGCGTTCCCCTGATGTGGCATCCTAATGATCTTCTGCATCGTTGCCTCTTCCAATTCATAATGCATATACGTCCCTGTAATATGAGAGGAACAAGCCAGTACTGCAGAGCGCGACATACTGCTTGACTGCCTACTGGCCTAATAAAATAAATATCAGTATAAAAGATCCCGTAGTTATGGTGGGGAGGAAATAGGCACAGGAGGAGCAATTTCTTACATCTCACATATATCCTGGCAGCTGGTGGAACAGTGGTGGCCTCAGGACTTGGATTTTCAATTCTGACCCATCCTGAGTAAAACTGTTTATGTAAATGTAGTTAATAGTGTGCAATGGGTCGTAGACAGGGATCAATTTATTTTATGACTTATCCGTTTACAGCAATGCAAAGCTGTTAAGAAAACAGGCGTTTGGGCAATCATCTTTGTGTCATAGAGACTGGAGAGGAGAAAATATTCCCGGTTTCTGAGAAGGAAAATTATATCAGGGTAAATTTTTGGGGTGGACACAAGGCATATGGGAAGGCTCCTCCACCACCTTGGGGTGCAAGATCATCTCTATCTATCTATCTGTCTATCTGTCTATCTGTCTATCTGTCTGTCTGTCTGTCTGTCTGTCTGTCTATCTATCTATCTTCTAGTTACATCTCTGGCAGTCACTGTATATGTGGTTGGTGTATACATTGCTCTCTTCTGGGAAAAAAAACATTATTTTTAAGGGTTGTTCAACAATTCTATCCACTGAGGCAGAAACTCATTTGTGAGGCTCTTACTTAGGAAATCGTTGGATCATCTTTCTCCATGACATGCATGCTTTGCCAGATTTTCTATGTGGCTGCTATAAAAGTATGGTCCAGCTTCCAGAGGTGTCATGAGGGTACCCCACACACACCAAATTCTTTGTCCAGGGCCGGGCCTTCACTAACCTTAATTTTGCCCTGGTTGTAACCATAGTTGTCCTATGGTATCCAGTCTTATCTTCTTTTGTGAGTAATGCCAGAGTCCAAAATATGGTCTCCAAACATTGTCTACTTAAATGTCATTGCCAGGGTGTTGTCAAGACCCTGATATCTAATAAATTACTCTTTTGGGTAGGGCAATTTATAGTACTGGTTTTCTCTTATATGGCAGTCAGGGCAGTTTCTAGGCAATATGGCCAACAGGGCGAACATCAGAAAAGTGCCTCCCCGCCCCAAAATAAATAAATCAGATAATGCCACCTGGTTGTGGGGTTTGTTGTCCTTTCAGTTCCTCCTATATGCTACTGGAGTCCATAACTTAGCCCAGCTACTGGCAACAGACCCATTGGGCCACCCGGCCACCTCATTCACCGGTTCCCAGTTGTGACTGCAACCTCTGCAAGTCATATATTTATACCCCTGAAATGCACACAAAATGTCATCATAAAGGAATAATTCTTATATTGATGTCATAAAACCAAGATAATAAACACAATGATATCCAACCACAGTTATAATAGACACGGTGATGTCACAGAACAGAGATTGCAGAGATCCTGTTCATTTCCATGGGATCACCGCAACTTAGCGATCCTGGCCTTCACAGCTGTTGCGCAGCCAGTGTAGCCCTAGCCTAAGTGTCCCTCTTTGACCATGCCAAAATTTGGGAGGTATGACACAGTGATATCACATACAGAGATAATAAAAACAGTGATGTCACTGTACAGGAAAAATACACACAGTGATGTCACAGTACAGGTATAATAAACACAGTGATGTCACAGTACAGAGATAATAAACACAGTGATGTCACAGTACAGGTATAATAAACACAATGATGTCACAGTACAGGGATAATAAACACAGTGATGTCACAGTGCAGGGATAATAAACACATTGATGTCACAGTACAGGGATAATAAACACAGTGATGTCACAGTACAGAGATAATAAACACAGTGATGTCACAGTACAGGGATAATAAACACAGTGATGTCACAGTACAGGGATAATAAACACAGTGATGTCACAGTACAGGGATAATAAACACACTGATGTCACAGTACAGGGATAATAAACACAGTGATGTCACAGTACAGGGATAATAAACACAGTGATGTCACAGTACAGAGATAATAAACACAGTGATGTCACAGTACAGGTATAATAAGCACAGTGATGTCACAGAAGATGGATAATAAACACAGTGTTGTCACAATATAGGAATAATAAACACAGTGATGTCACAGTACAGAGATAATAAACACAGTGATGTCACAGTACAGGATAACAAACAGTGATGTCACAGAAGATGGATAATAAACACAGTGATGTCACAGTACAGAGATAATAAACACAGTGATGTCACAGTACAGGGCTATAAACACAGTGATGTCACAGAAGATGGATAATAAACACAGTGATGTCACAGTACAGATATAATAACCACAATGATGTCACAGTAAAGAATAATAAACACAGTGATGTCACAGTACAAGATACTAAACACAATGATGTCACAGTACAGAATAATAAACATAGTGATGTCACAGTACGAAGATAATTCTCACAGTGATGTCACAGTACAGGATAATAAAGACAGTGATGTCACAGTACAGGTATAATAAACACAATGATGTCACAGTACAGGGATAATAAACACAGTGATGTCACAGTGCAGGGATAATAAACACATTGATGTCACAGTACAGGGATAATAAACACAGTGATGTCACAGTACAGAGATAATAAACACAGTGATGTCACAGTACAGGGATAATAAACACAGTGATGTCACAGTACAGGGATAATAAACACAATGATGTCACAGTACAGGGATAATAAACACACTGATGTCACAGTACAGGGATAATAAACACAGTGATGTCACAGTACAGGGATAATAAACACAGTGATGTCACAGTACAGAGATAATAAACACAGTGATGTCACAGTACAGGTATAATAAGCACAGTGATGTCACAGAAGATGGATAATAAACACAGTGTTGTCACAATATAGGAATAATAAACACAGTGATGTCACAGTACAGAGATAATAAACACAGTGATGTCACAGTACAGGATAACAAACAGTGATGTCACAGAAGATGGATAATAAACACAGTGATGTCACAGTACAGAGATAATAAACACAGTGATGTCACAGTACAGGGCTATAAACACAGTGATGTCACAGAAGATGGATAATAAACACAGTGATGTCACAGTACAGATATAATAACCACAATGATGTCACAGTAAAGAATAATAAACACAGTGATGTCACAGTACAAGATACTAAACACAATGATGTCACAGTACAGAATAATAAACATAGTGATGTCACAGTACGAAGATAATTCTCACAGTGATGTCACAGTACAGGATAATAAAGACAGTGATGTCACAGTACAGGGATAATATACATAGTGATGTCACAGTACAGGAAATAATAAACACAGTGATGTCACAGTACAGGGATAAGAAACACAGTGATGTCACAGTATAGGGATAATACACACAGTGATGTCACAGTACAGGAAATAATAAACACAGTGATGTCATAGTACATGGATAAGAAACACAGTGATGTCACAGCACATATATGATACACACAGTAATGTCACAGTACAGAGATAATAATCACAGTGATGTCACAGTACAGAGATAATACACACATTGATGTCACTGTCACAATACAGGGATAATAAACACAGTGATGTCACAGTACAGGAATAATAAACACAATGATTTCACAGTACAGGGATAATACACACAGTGATGTCACAGTACAGGGATAATACACAGTGATGTCACAGTACAGGAATAATAAACACAATGATTTCACAGTACAGGGATAATACACACAGTGATGTCACAGTACAGGGATAATAAACACAGTAATGTCACAGTACAGGGATAATAAACACAGTGATGTCACAGTACAGGGATAATAAACACAGTGATGTCACAGTACAGGGATAATAAACACAATGATGTCACAGTACAGGGATAATACACACAATGATGTCACAGTACAGGGATAATAAACACAGTGATGTCACAGTACAGGGATAATAAACACAGTGATTAGGGATGAGCGAACTCGAACTGTATAGTTCGGGTTCGTACCGAATTTTGGGGTGTCCGTGACACGGACCCGAACCCGGACATTTTCGTAAAAGTCCGGGTTCGGTGTTCGTCGCTTTCTTGGCGCTTTTTGAAAGGCTGCAAAGCAGCCAATCAACAAGCGTCATACTACTTGCCCCAAGAGGCCATCACAGCCATGCCTACTATTGGCATGGCTGTGATTGGCCAGAGCACCATGTGACCCAGCCTCTATTTAAGCTGGAGTCACATAGCGCCGCCCGTCACTCTGCTCTGATTAGCGTAGGGAGAGGTTGCAGCTGCGACAGTAGGGCGAGATTAGGCTGATTAACTCCTCCAAAAGACTTGATTAATTGATCGATCTGCAGCTGTGGATCATTGAGCTGCTGATACTCAATTGCTCACTGTTTTTCGGCTGCCCAGACCGTTTGTCAGTCACTTTTTTCTGGGGTGATCGGCGGCCATTTTGTGTCTTGTGGTGCGCCAGCACAAGCTGCGACCAAGTGCATTTAACCCTCAATGGTGTGGTTGTTTTTTGGCTAAAGCCTACATCAGGGTGAAGCTGTCACACCAAGTGCATTTAACCAGCAATAGTCTGTTTATTTTTTGGCCATATACTACATCAGGGGCAAGCTGCGCCCGTCACCAAGTGCATTTAACCCTCAATGGTGTGGTTGTTTTTGGGCTAAATCCTACATCAGGGTGAAGCTGTCACACCAAGTGCATTTAACCAGCAATAGTCTGTTTATTTTTTGGCCATATACTACATCAGGGGCAAGCTGCGCCTGTCACCAAGTGCATTTAACCCTCAGTAGTGTGGTTGGTCAAGCTGTCACACCAAGTGCATTTAACCATCAATAACACGGCAGCGTTCAGCTCTCCATCTCACAAACATTTGAGAGAAAGCGTAAATTCCCACCTAGCCACCCTCGATCCCTGGCCCTGAATGCCAGCATTTCTAAACTACTGGCCTATGAAATGCTGTCATTTAGGCTGGTGGACACAGACAGCTTCAAACAGCTCATGTCGCTTGCTGTCCCACAGTATGTTGTTCCTAGCCGGCACTACTTCTCCAAGAGAGCCGTGCCTTCCCTGCACAACCAAGTATCCGATAAAATCAAGTGTGCACTGCGCAACGCCATCTGTGGCAAGGTCCACCTAACCACAGATACGTGGACCAGTAAGCACGGCCAGGGACGCTATATCTCCCTAACTGCACACTGGGTAAATGTAGTGGCAGCTGGGCCCCAGGCGGAGAGCTGTTTGGCGCACGTCCTTCCGCCGCCAAGGATCGCAGGGCAACATTCTTTGCCTCCTGTTGCCACCTCCTCCTTCTCGGCTTCCTCCTCCTCTTCTTCCACCTGCTCATCCAGTCAGCCACACACCTTCACCACCAACTTCAGCACAGCCCGGGGTAAACGTCAGCAGGCCATTCTGAAACTCATATGTTTGGGGGACAGGCCCCACACCGCACAGGAGTTGTGGCGGGGTATAGAACAACAGACCGACGAGTGGTTGCTGCCGGTGAGCCTCAAGCCCGGCCTGGTGGTGTGCGATAATGGGCGAAATCTCGTTGCAGCTCTGGGACTAGCCGGTTTGACGCACATCCCTTGCTTGGCGCATGTGCTGAATTTGGTGGTGCAGAAGTTCATTCACAACTACCGCGACATGTCAGAGCTGCTGCATAAAGTGCGGGCCGTCTGTTCGCGCTTCCGGCGTTCACATCCTGCCGCTGCTCGCCTGTCTGCGCTACAGCGTAACTTCGGCCTTCCCACTCACCGCCTCATATGCGACGTGCCCACCAGGTGGAACTCCACCTTGCACATGCTGGACAGACTGTGCGAGCAGCAGCAGGCCATAGTGGAGTTTCAGCTGCAGCACGCACGGGTCAGTCGCACTACGGAACAGCACCACTTCACCACCAATGACTGGGCCTCCATGCGAGACCTGTGTGCCCTGTTGCGCTGTTTCGAGTACTCCACCAACATGGCCAGTGGCGATGACGCCATTATCAGCGTTACAATACCACTTCTATGTCTCCTTGAGAAAACACTTAGGGCGATGATGGAAGAGGAGGTGGCCCAGGAGGAGGAGGAGGAGGAAGAGGGGTCATTTTTAGCACTTTCAGGCCAGTCTCTTCGAAGTGACTCAGAGGGAGGTTTTTTGCAACAGCAGAGGCCAGGTACAAATGTGGCCAGCCAGGGCCCACTACTGGAGGACGAGGATGAGGAGGAGGTGGAGGAGGATGAGGATGAAGCATGGTCACAGCGGGGTGGCACCCAACGCAGCTCGGGCCCATCACTGGTGCGTGGCTGGGGGGAAAGGCAGGACGATGACGATACGCCTCCCACAGAGGACAGCTTGTCCTTACCCCTGGGCAGCCTGGCACACATGAGCGACTACATGCTGCAGTGCCTGCGCAACGACAGCAGAGTTGCCCACATTTTAACGTGTGCGGACTACTGGGTTGCCACCCTGCTGGATCCACGGTACAAAGACAATGTGCCCACCTTACTTCCTGCACTGGAGCGTGATAGGAAGATGCGCGAGTACAAGTGCACGTTGGTAGACGCGCTACTGAGAGCATTCCCAAATGTCACAGGGGAACAAGTGGAAGCCCAAGGCCAAGGCAGAGGAGGAGCAAGAGGTCGCCAAGGCAGCTGTGTCACGGCCAGCTCCTCTGAGGGCAGGGTTAGCATGGCAGAGATGTGGAAAAGTTTTGTCAACACGCCACAGCTAACTGCACCACCACCTGATACGCAACGTGTTAGTAGGAGGCAACATTTCACTAACATGGTGGAACAGTACGTGTGCACACCCCTCCACGTACTGACTGATGGTTCGGCCCCATTCAACTTCTGGGTCTCTAAATTGTCCACGTGGCCAGAGCTAGTCTTTTATGCCTTGGAGGTGCTGGCCTGCCCGGCGGCCAGCGTTTTGTCTGAACGTGTATTCAGCACGGCAGGGGGCGTCATTACAGACAAACGCAGCCGCCTGTCTACAGCCAATGTGGACAAGCTGACGTTCATAAAAATGAACCAGGCATGGATCCCACAGGACCTGTCCATCCCTTGTGCAGATTAGACATTAACTACCTCCCCTTAACCATATATTATTGTACTCCAGGGCACTTCCTCATTCAATCCTATTTTTATTTTCATTTTACCATTATGTTGCGAGGCTACCCAAAGTTGAATGAACCTCTCCTCTGTCTGGGTGCCGGGGCCTAAATATATGCCAATGGACTGTTCCAATGTTGGGTGACGTGAAGCCTGATTCTCTGCTATGACATGCAGACTGATTCTCTGCTAACATGAAGCCAGATTCTCTGTTACGGGACCTCTGTCCTCTGCCTGGGTGCTGGGCCTAAATATCTGACAATGGACTGTTGCAGTGGTGGCTGACGTGAAGCCTGATTCTCTGCTATGACATGCAGACTAATTCTCTGCTGACATGAAGCCAGATTCTCTGTTACGGGACCTCTCTCCTCTGCCTGTGTGCTGGGCCTAAATATATGCCAATGGACTGTTGCAGTGGTGGGTGACGTGAAGCCTCATTCTCTGCTATGACATGCAGACTGATTCTCTGCTGACATGAAGACAGATTCTCTGTTACGGGACCTCTCTCCTCTGCCTGTGTGCTGGGCCTAAATATATGCCAATGGACTGTTGCAGTGGTGGCTGACGTGAAGCCTGATTCTCTGCTATGACATGCAGACTGATTCTCTGCTGACATGAAGCCAGAGTCTCTGTTACGGGACCTCTCTCCTCTGCCTGGGTGCTGGGCCTAAATATATGCCAATGGACTGTTGCAGTGGTGGCTGACGTGAAGCCTGATTCTCTGCTATGACATGCAGACTGATTCTCTGCTGACATGAAGCCAGATCCTCTGTTGCGGGACCTCTCTCCTCTGCCTGGGTGCTGGGCTTAAATATCTGACAATGGACTGTTGCAGTGGTGGCTGACGTGAAGCCTGATTCTCTGCTATGACATGCAGACTAATTCTCTGCTGACATGAAGCCAGAGTCTCTGTTACGGGACCTCTCTCCTCTGCCTGGGTGCTGGGCCTAAATATATGACAATGGACTGTTGCAGTGGTGGCTGACGTGAAGCCTGATTCTCTGCTATGACATGCAGACTGATTCTCTGCTGACATGAAGCCAGATTCTCTGTTACGGGACCTCTCTCCTCTGCCTGGGTGCTGGGCCTAAATATATGACAATGGACTGTTGCAGTGGTGGCTGACGTGAAGCCTGATTCTCTGCTATGACATGCAGACTGATTCTCTGCTGACATGAAGCCAGATCCTCTGTTGCGGGACCTCTCTCCTCTGCCTGGGTGCTGGGCTTAAATATCTGACAATGGACTGTTGCAGTGGTGGCTGACGTGAAGCCTGATTCTCTGCTATGACATGCAGACTAATTCTCTGCTGACATGAAGCCAGAGTCTCTGTTACGGGACCTCTCTCCTCTGCCTGGGTGCTGGGCCTAAATATATGACAATGGACTGTTGCAGTGGTGGCTGACGTGAAGCCTGATTCTCTGCTATGACATGCAGACTGATTCTCTGCTGACATGAAGCCAGATTCTCTGTTACGGGACCTCTCTCCTCTGCCTGGGTGCTGGGCCTTAATATATGACAATGGACTGTTACAGTGGTGGGTGACGTGAAGCCTGATTCTCTGCTATGACATGAAGACTGATTCTCTGCTGACATGAAGCCAGAATCTCTGTTACGGGACCTTCAACCCCTAACAGCGAGTATTAGAAGTTCACAAGCAGCTCTGCATTGATCCATATAGACTGGAATGGAATGGTAAGAGGAGGTCCTCCACTTCTACTCATTTACCACCCCCCATGCCCTGTTTTAACTCTTTGCTCACTCATGTATAATACTTCACACAGTTACAGTGACCTCATGTACCTCACACACACAGTGACCATAATGTATAACTGACCACATATTTCTGTAAACACTGCATCTATAGTATTATACCTTGTATGTCTCACATCAATACACTGCTCTATATATATATATATATATATATATATATATATATGTATACACACTGCATATATTACACAGTATTATAGATGCAGTATGTACAGATATATAGTATATACAGCAGTGTACTGATATGTGAGGTATGAGGTATAATAGATGCAGTGTGTACAGATATATAGTATATACAGCACTGGACTGATATATTAGGTATGAGGTATAATAGATGAAGTGTGTACAGATATATTATATATATAGCAGTGGACTGATACAGTTCTGATCAAAAGTTTAAGACCACTTGAAAAATTTCAAAAAATCATATTTAGCATGGCTGGATCTTAACAAGGTTCCAAGTAGAGCTTCAACATGCAACAAGAAGAAATGGGAGTGAGACAAAACATTTTTTGAGCATTCAATTTAATGAAACCAATTAATAAACTGAAACAGGCTGTTTTTCAGCTGATCAAAAGTTTAGGACCACACCTCCAAAAAAAAAACTAAATCCAAAACAGAAATCCAACTTCCAAACATGAACTCAGTAATGAGTAGCTCCGCCGTTATTGTATCGGCATGCTTGATGCAAGCGTTTTCAGGATGAGAGTGGGAACATTTCTCTAAGTGGTGAAGATGGCCGCACGAAGGCCATCTACTGTCTGGAACTGTTGTCCATTTTTGTAAACTTCCCATCCCCAAAGGTTCTCATTTGGATTTAGATCTGGGGAACACGCAGGATGGGCCAAAAGAGTGATGTTATTCTCCTGGAAGAAGTCCCTTGTCCTGCGGGCATTGTGTACTGTAGTGTTGTCCTGTTGAAAAACCCAGTCGTTACCACACAGACGAGGGCCCCTTAGTCATGAGGAATGCTCTCTGCAACATCTGGCCATAGCCAGCGGCCGTTTGACGCCCCTGCACTTCCTGAAGCTCCATTGTTCCACTGAAGGAAAAAGCTCCTCAGACCATTATGGCGCCCCCTCCACTGTGGCGCGTAGAAAACATCTCAGGTGGGATCTGCTTGTCATGCCAGTAACGTTGGAAACTATCAGGACCATCAAGGTTAAATTTTTTCTCATCAGAGAATAAAACTTTCTTCCACCTTTGAATGTCTCATGTTTGGTGCTCTCTTGCAAAGTCCAAACGAGCAGTTCTGTGGCGTTCAAGGAGACGAGGTCTTTGAAGAAGTTTTTTGTTTTTGAAGCCCTTAAGTCTCAAATGCCATCTGATGGTTATGGGGATGCAGTCAGCACCAGTAAAGGCCTTAATTTGGGTCGAGGATCGTCCAGTGTCTTGACGGACAGCCAATTGGATCCTCCGGCTCAGTGCTGGTGAAATTTTTTGGGGTCTTCCACTTGACTTTTTTGTTCCATAACCCTCAGGATCATTTAAGAAATTCCAAATGACTGTCTTACTGCGTCCCACCTCAGCAGCGATGGCGCGCTGTGAGAGACCCTGCTTATGCAGTTCAACAACCCGACCACGTTCAAAAAGGGAGAGTTTTTTTGCCTTTGCTATCACAACGTGTGACTACCTGACAGAAAATGACAATGAATCCACATCTTTGCACAGATTTGGCCTTTTAAAGGCATGTGGTTCTAATATTTGGATCAGCTGAAAAACAGCCTGTTTCAGTTTAATCATTATTTTCAATTAATTGAATGCTCAAAAAATGTTTTGTCTCACTGTCATTTCTTCTTGTTGCATGTTGGAACCTTGCTAAGAACCTTGGAACCTTGCTAAGATCCAACAATGTAAAATATGATTTTTTGCCATTTTTCAAGTGGTCTTAAAGGGTTTCTGCCCCCGAATACAGACGCGCACGGCGCAGGCCCGAGAATTCGTCCGCTGGCTGAGATGGAGGATGGCATTCTAGAGGAGATGGGCAGGCTTGACGGACGAGCGGGGCGGCATACAGTGTGAGTAGACCGAGCCTCTAGGTGCTGAAAAGACGCCCCCCTAGCACCTAGAGGCTCATTAGCATATCAATAAAAGTTTGTTTTTTAGTGAAACGGATCCACACAAAGGTCTGAAAATAGCATTGTTAGGTAGATCAGACACTAGCAGATCGCTAGTGTCTGAGAGCAAGTTAGGTCAAAATGAGGTGGTAGAAACCCTTTAAACTTTTGATCAGGACTGTACCTGTACACACTGCATCTATTATACCTTGTACCTCACATATTACACTACTGTAAATACTATATACCTGTACACACTGCATCTATTATACCTCGTACCTCACATATTACACTACTGTAAATACTATATACCTGTACACACTGCATATACAAACCGGATTCCAAAAAAGTTGGGACACTACACAAATCGTGAATAAAAACTGAATGCAATGATGTGGAGGTGCCAACTTCTAATATTTTATTCAGAATAGAACATAAATCAAGGAACAAAAGTTTAAACTGAGAAAATGTACCATTTTAAGGGAAAAATATGTTGAATCAGAATTTCATGGTGTCAACAAATCCCAAAAAAGTTGGGACAAGGCCATTTTCACCACTGTGTGGCATCTCCCCTTCTTCTTACAACACTCAACAGACGTCTGGGGACCGAGGAGACCAGTTTCTCAAGTTTAGAAATAGATAACGGCCAAGAGGATAGAGAAGGCGCTCATAGGGTAAGTAAATTCAGCAAATCAGATTTCTAATGAAAGAAATGGTTTGCTCACCTATTGTGGTTGCATCAATTGGATGCAACTGCAATGGAGAACGAGTGTAGATAAATGATGGTTGGTGCAGCCTAGATTCGTCCGATCGCCTTGGGCAGGAGCCACCCTGCCACTTGGGTAACGGTATGAAGAAGAGTACGCTAGACCTTAGGTAGAGCGTGTGGACCACAGAGGGCGCATGAAACAACCGGTCAAAGACAATATTTTGGTTTCAGCAGTATTCCATTTATTCGTGAGAGAAGTTTAGAAATAGGAATGCTCTCCCATTCTTGTCTAATACAGGCCTCTAACTGTTCAATCGTCTTGGGCCTTCTTTGTTGCACATTCCTCTTTATGATGCGCCAAATGTTCTCTATAGGTGAAAGATCTGGACTGCAGACTGGCCATTTCAGTCCCCGGATCCTTCTCCTACGCAGCCATGATGTTGTGATTGATGCAGAATGTGGTCTGGCATTATCTTGTTGAAAAATGCAGGGTCTTCCCTGAAAGAGATGACGTCTGGATGGGAGCATATGTTGTTCTAGAACCTGAATATATTTTTCTGCATTGATGGTGCCTTTCCAGACATGCAAGCTGCCCATGCCACACGCACTCATGCAACCCCATACCATCAGAGATGCAGGCTTCTGAACTGAGCGTTGATAACAACTTGGGTTGTCCTTGTCCTCTTTGGTCCGGATGACATGGCGTCCCAGATTTCCAAAAAGAACTTTGAATCGTGACCCGTCTGACCACAGAACAGTCTTCCATTTTGCCACACTCCGTTTTAAATGATCCCTGGCCCAGTGAAAACGCCTGAGCTTGTGGATCTTGCTTAGAAATGGCCTCTTCTTTGCACTGTAGAGTTTCAGCTGGCAACGGCGGATGGCACGGTGGATTGTGTTCACTGACAATGGTTTCTGGAAGTATTCCTGAGCCCATTCTGTGATTTCCTTTACAGTAGCATTCCTGTTTGTGGTGCAGTGTCGTTTAAGGGCCCGGAGATCACGGGCATCCAGTATGGTTTTACGGCCTTGACCCTTACGCACAGAGATTGTTCCAGATTCTCTGAATCTTCGGATGATGTTATGCACAGTTGATGATGATAGATGCAAAGTCTTTGCAATTTTTCGCTGGGTAACACCTTTCTGATATTGCTCCACTATCTTTCTGCGCAACATTGTGGGAATTGGTGATCCTCTACCCATCTTGGCTTCTGAGAGACACTGCCACTCTGAGAAGCTCTTTTTATACCCAATCATGTTGCCAATTGACCTAATTAGTGTTAATTGGTCTTCCAGCTCTTCGTTATGCTCAAATTTAATTTTTCCAGCCTCTTATTGCTACTTGTCCCAGCTTTTTGGGAATTTGTTGACACCGTGAAATTTTGAATCAACGTATTTTTCCTTTAAAATGATACATTTACTCGGATTAAACATTTGATCCGTCATCTACGTTCTATTACAAATAAAATATTGACATTTGCCATCTCCACATCATTGCATTCAGTTTTTATTCACAATTTGTATAGTGTCCCAACTTTTTTGGAATCCGGTTTGTACTATATACCTGTACACACTGCATATATTATACCCTGTACCTCACATATCAGAACACTAGGGAATATACTATATACCTGTACACACTGCATATATTATACTGCGTACCTCACATAACTGTACACTGCTGTATATACTATATAACTGTACACATTGCATATATTATACCCCGTACCTCACATATCAGAACACTAGGGAATATACTATGTACCTGTACACACTGCATATATTATACTGCGTACCTCACATAACTGTACACTGGTGTATATACTATACATCTGTACACACTGCATGTATTTTAGCTAATTTGTGTGCCAGGGCTGTTTTGTAATCCCAATCCGGCCCTGATGGCATAAATTATAAAACGCAGCAGCAAGAATAGTTCTTGGAACAAAGGGAGAGGCCTGGAATGGGTAGTGGGAGGGGCTATAAACGGGGAATGGGGGCCCAATTTAGATTCTTGCTATGGGGCCCAGTGATTTTTATGTACGCCCCTGTACCACACTGATGGGATCTCTTTAGGCCCAAGTGTAACTGTAAACCTCTACCCCCTATGCTGTAATTACGCACAATTGACATATGTTTACAGTAAATGCCAGCTGCCATATTCATACACAACACTACAGGCACATAAATTATACATAGAGCCTGGATGCAACAGCTACTGTGCGCCTGCACTGCCTATAGTTTCTCTTCTGAATCTGATGCAACACCACTTATATATTTATTGTCTGGAATATTTGGAGATAAATCGTGTTTGTGTATCCAGTATTGATCAGGCCTGACTCATTATTCTCACCATCCATATTCAGAATTAAGACATCAATCCATTGCCTCTCTCAACGTTCCCATTAACCTGATTGTCATGATTGCCAGAACAAACCAATATTTCATTGACTGAAGGGAGGGGGTTAGGAAAGGACTTCTTTACATGAAGCATCAAGGCTGATCTATTATCTGAAACCCCTTGTGACCTGCAACATTTCCAAATCATCAGACAGATCAACCCCAACAATCAAAGACGTGGAGAGATTCATTGACGATTCTGTTTTGTTCATCTTTGCCCCATGGAGACACAGGAACGCAGCCAGTCTACTGGGAATCCGAATCCTATTATAGAGCTGTCAATCCATTGATTTCTGGCTTTCATTAATGATATTTTTGATAGAAAATATTACTCATTCTCGATCATTTTTCTGGTTATAATCATAGTTTATTTGACATGGACTGTGGACATACTGACATACTGTAACATGGCCAGGAATAAGTCTAGAGATGAACGGATTTCTCAAAAATTCGATTTGGCCGGTTCGCAGAATTTTCCAAAAATATTTGCTTTCATCTGAATTTATTCGCGTCGAATTACGTTAAAAAAACGTCTATTTCCAGGCTGCAGAGAGCCTTTATAGGGGTGTAGAACACTGTGCCTTGCAGTAACACGCATAGGGAGTTGTGGTAGTGAAATAATACTGTGAGTCAGTATGACATGCAGATGACAGGCGTCGCTCTGAGAATCACTGCACACTTCACTTATTTGGGCAGTCACGGACCAAAACTGACCAAATAACTGAAGTATCAACTCAGCCTTACAGGTCGATGTTAGCGTCAAGAAGAAGTGCACTCATTTTACACCCTCGTCAGCTGATTCCACGCTTATACAAGTAGAGCCCCTGACAGAGTTGAAAGGGTGTCAGCAGTAAGTTTGTGTTGTTGATGTCACTGATTAAGTTGCCCTTCCTCTGATCCGTCAGAACAATAACCCCAAAAAAATGGATCCTGTCTGTGGACCATCCGCCTTCACTAGGTCAGCATTTGCTCAATAATCCATCAGTATTGCTAATGCCAAAAAAACAGGAGTGGATCTAAAACAGAGATGACTCATGAATGGCATATTTGCATGTCTTCTGTGTTTTGTACCCACTCCTTTTGGCCACCAAATCATAAGCCAATTCTGATGGGATCAAACAGGCCCTACAGCTGCTACACAGACAGGATCTGTTGTGCGTCTCATTTTTCCTTCCTTCTCACAGATCAGAAGAAAAGTCAAATAAATAATGATGTCAGCCAGGCCAAAAGCCAAAATAAGGGACCAGTCATGAAGTGGGGAGGGTGGGGACAGCATGAGAAGTACACAGAGTGAACCTATGACATAGTGGTAGGGTGGAAACAGCATGAGGAGACCACAGAGTGGCCCAATAACAGGGTCTGGAGGTGGAAGCAGTATGAGGAGGCCACTGAGTGGCACAATGACAGAGTCTGGCATTAGCAGCAGTATGAGAAGGCCAACGAGTGGCACAATGACAGAGTTTGGAGTTGGCAGCAGTATGAGGAGGCCACCGAGTGGTACAATGACAGAGTCTGGAGGTGGCAGCAGCAGCATCAGGAGAAGGCTACCGAGTGGCACAATGAAAAAGTCTGGAGTTGGCAGCATCAGGAGAAGGCCACCGAGTGGCACAATGACAGAGTCTGGAGGTGTTAGCAGCAGCATCTGGAGAAGGCCACCAAGTGCCACAATGACAGAGTCTGGAGTTGGCAGCATCAGGAGAAGGCCACCAAGTGGCACAATGACAGAGTCTGGAGGTAGCAGCAGTATGAGGAGGCCACCAAGTGGCACAATGACAGAGTCTGGAGGTGGCAGCAGTCTGAGGAGGCCACCGAGTGGCACAATGACCGAGTCTGGAGGTGGCGACAGCATCAGGAGGATACCACAGAGTGGCAAGGTGACATAGTGTGGAGATTGCAGCAACAGCACCAGGAGGATACCACAGAGTGGCAAGGTGACATAGTGTGGATATGGCAGCAGAAGCATCAGGAGACCACAGAGTGTGAAGGTGACATAGTGTGGAGATGGCAGCAGCATCAGCAGACCACAAAGTGACCCGGTGACAGAGTGGGGTGGTGGGTGGCAATACTAGTACCTGCTGACAAAGGCGGGTAAAAGAAGGAGCACTTGGCATCAGATGTGTGGCATCAGGCGGGTGGCAGCATCAGAGTAGTAGCTGAGGCTGGTAGCCAGAAGAAACGGTTCTCTTTTTTTAAGGTTTAGGTGAGGCGGCATGGATGATCTAATCAGATGCATCAGGCTTTGGTTGGTGGAAATCCTGGCTGATCCACACCTGATTTATCTTGACAAAGGTCAGTCTCTCCACATTTGTAGTTTCTTCACTATCAGCGACTCTAGACTCAGGCTGCTGGCGCTGCTGTCACTTGTGACAAAGTCAAAGGTCCAGTCAACCAATCAAGAACCCCTGGGTTGCTGGTCACGACACGACCGCTAGCTGACACTGCGAGCTCAGACTTCTCGAAGTGACCCCTGCTGCCACGCCCCTTGACTCTGCTGCGATCTGTGCCTGCGCCAGAAACATTTAGGCCTCTGCCACTCCCTTGTGCAGGGCCTGGCACGTCTCTGTCTGACATACTGTTAGCTGAACTAAATAAATAAAAATGAAATTTAAACACTACTAAAAAGAGCCGAATATATTTTTCTTCTTGTACTGAAATAAGCCACTAAACTCTTTCACCACATATAACTGCATAAGTGAACTGGGAATATTTTTGTTTTTGTACTGAAATAGGCCACTAAACACTTTTACCGAAAATAACTGCAAGAGTGAACTGCGCATGTATTTTTCATTTTTGTACTGAAATAGGCCACTAAACGCTTTCACCACAAATAACTGCAGAAGTAAAATGCTTATATATTTTTCTTTTTGTACTGAAATAGGCCACTAAATGCTTTCACCACAAATAACTGCAACAGTGAAGTGTGTATATATTTTTCTTTCTGTACTGAAATAGGCCACTAAATGCTTTTACCGCAAATAACTGCAACAGTGAAGTGCGTATATATTTTTCATTTAGTACTGAAATACATCACTTAACGCTTATACCGCAAATACTTTTCTAAGAGCAGATCGGTGCGTGTGGAGCTAAATTTGTACACATTTATTGTTAAAGTTAAAATACCTTTGAATTTTTTTATTTCAATGGAAAATGGAAAATATAGCATTTTGTATGCATGGGAGCACATTCCTGCTCTAGATGTAGAACCTGCTGCTGTCAGAGGTGTCTAAGTTTATTTGTGGCGTTGCCCCGATCTGGTGGGGGCCCATTCCTGGGAACACATTCCTGCTGCAAACAAAGAACCTGCTGCTGTCAGAGGTATCTAAGTTTATTTGTGGTGTTGCCCCTGTCTGGTGGGGGCCCATTCCTGGGAACACATTCCTGCTACAAACAAAGTACCTGCTACTGTCAGAGGTGTCTAAGTTTATTTGTGGCGTTGCCCCACTCTGGTGGTAGCCCATTCCTGGGAACACATTCCTGCTGCAAAGAACCTGCTGCTGTCTGTCCTGATCATGCTGAGTTATGTGTAGGCCTTATACTACACTATTACTTTTACCTGCTGCTGTCTGTCCTGATCCTGCTGAGTTATGTGTAGGCCTTATACTTCACCGTTACCATGTACCTGCTGCTGTCTGTCCTGACCCTGCTGAGTTATGTGTAGGTCTTATACTCCACCGTTACCATTACCCGTTGCTGCTGATATCTGTCCTGATCCTGGTGAGTTTGCTATAAACTAAAGAGGCCTTACTGCAAACTTATCGTTTAAAATTACATGAAAACATAACGGTATTTAAAAAGTACGCACATGTTTTAACTGCAAAAACTATTTATATCACAACTTTTTAAGTAGCTTGTGCAGGTCACACAACTCCTGCATCTGATTTAGTTGCAGCGCATCAAACTGCTGCAACTTCAGTGCAAGCTTCCCCTGCTGCTCATGGATCCCCTTCACCTTCTTTGCCAGCTGCCGCTGATGCTCCTAGATCTCCTGCAGTTTTATTTTTTTCTCCTGCTGCATCTTGTTCAGGAGTGTTTTAAATTTAATGAGTACTGTTTTGTTATAAAGAAAAAAATATAAAAATTACTTGCAATTCAGATTAAGAGGCAATTAGTGCATTGTGTGTAGTATTTGTTTAAGCGCTGCCAATTTACATCTCAATTCGTTAGTTAATGATATTAATGCTAATTATATAGTTGGTTATTTAGTGATAGTTAAGTAGAGTATAATGTTATTTATTTGGTTAGTTAATGTTTTTTATGTAGATTACAGAGTTAGTGTCCAGTGTTGTTGTTTTCTATTACTGTACTTTGTGTTGTCCCCTCATTGTTGGCCGTTTTAACCCCTTACCGACCAGCACCGTAATAGTACAGCGCAGCTGGACGTGACTTGCCGCCCAGCGCCATACTATTACGGTGCAACAAACAACCGACCTCCAGGCATAATCTTCCGTAACCGGGGTGCAAAGGCTGCTCTGCCGAGCAGGCAGCCATGTTAACTAAAGGGCCGCAGCAGGTTTTGCCGACCCCTTGCATGCCGGATTCCTTACACATGTGCATCAGGGCGTGGGGGGCGGTGGGTGTCATGTGGCGGTGACCGACAATGAAAAAGTCATCACCTGTCTACTCTGAGGTGAGGCAGGGGACATCAGTGTTTTGGGTCGCCTGCCAGCACTGCTATTGGCTGGAACAACGCTCCAGCCAATGGCAGGTCTGTATCTGTACATGAAGAGGCAGAACTTCCCTGCATGCAGCCATTTTAGCTGGTGACTGCATGCAGAGAGGTTATGTACCTTTCTGTGCTGGGACTTGTGGTGCACACTACTGCGATTTAACCTCCTTCATGCTGAAAATAAAAAAGAAGAAAAGAAGAAAGAAGAAGAACATCCGGAATTGCTGCACAGATTTTATTTTTTTTCATATGCAGCTTTTCCAGATCATTCCCAGCTGAAGTCCCCCAGACAGCAAGAAAGGGAAGGACCCCAAAAAGATGCAGAGTGTGTTCCAAAAGTGGTATTAGAAAGGACACCATTTACCACTGCAAAACCTGCCCTAAAAAACCTGGCCTGTGCATGAAGTAGTGTTTTAAAATCGACCACTCATCCATGGTAAATAAATGTAATTTCATCCTTTATGCTCCCTGTAATATTTCCACTTTTCTCTGATTTAGTCCACCTCGCTTGCATATCCACTTTCCAAAAACCAATACATAATTTTTCATGTGAGACAACTGTTAGGTCAAAAGTGCCCTTTCCACCCCTTATAATGTTCCTACAGAGGTGCTCTTTCCGAAATGGGGTCACTTGTTTGGGTTTTTCATTTCTGGGGACCTCAGGAATTTATTTAATGCGACATGGCACCTAAAATACATGTCTGCTAAATCAGGCCTGTCATCAAAATTCATTTTTGGCAGTTTTACTCTAAAGCCCTGTTATTTGCCCATATATAATTTTTTTAGCACATAATGGGGTGTTGGTGTATTCGAGGGAAAATGGGGAACAAAATGTGGGCTGCACTTTGTCTGGTAACCCTTTGTGAAAGTGAAAAAATGTGGGTGTAAAGCAACTTTTTCTGGAAAATGTTTTAAATGTAATTTTTCACAGCCAAGCGTTTACTAATTCCTCAATATTCATCAGTATATTTTTCACAGCCAAGTGCTCAGTATGTTCCTTGAGGGGTGTAGTTTCCGGAATGGAGTCACTTTTTGGGGTTTGCCACTGTAGGGCCACCTCAGGGCGTCTTCACATGCGACATAGCTCCCAATTACCATTTAAGCTAAATCTTCTCTCCTAACGCCATATGGTGCTCCTTCCACTCTGAAGCCTGCTGTGCGACCATACATCAGTTTTTGAGCACACATGGGGTGTTTTTGTAAATGCCAGATTCAGGGTAATAGATTTTGAGTTTTGTTTGGCTGTTAACCCTTGATGTGTTTCAGAAAAATCTATTAAAATTTAAGATCTGCTAAAATAAGTGATTTTTCGAGTTGTCAAAACTCACCTTACCTGAAGCTCTCAGGAACTTTGATAACTGTTCACATGGTGCGGTGCTGAACGGGGGCCACTGTGCTGTTTTTCTAGCGGGTTGGTGGGGCCCAGTGCTAGGTATGGCATAGTCGGGCAGCAGGGGTGCTGTTTGACTGCTGGGTCCCGCCGCCTACTGGATTGGCGCCACAGCTTGGTGGTCGCCGTGCAGCACCGTGCCAATTTTAGAGTAGGACCCACTCATAGGGGCAACCTTGGCGTGGTGAGTGGGTTTTTGCCTTTTGATAAAAATGTACACTAATGCCTCATTTTAGCATATAGCATAGGAGGCGGTACACATGCGCTACTTTGCGCTGTTTTCTGCAAAAGTAGCAGGGATGAGATCAATGCATAGCAGCTGGATGTGCGATTCATTTCTTGTCTTTCCTGGTGGAAGCAGGTATATCAATCCCCTTAATGAGTATTTTGTGGAAGCAGGTGTATCGCAGGCGTTAATCAATATTTGGTGGAAGCAGATATAGCAAACCCCTTAATCAGTATTTTGCGGAAGCAGGTGTATCGCAGGCGTCAATCAATATTTGGTGGAAGAAGATATAGCAAACCCCTTACTCAGTATTTTGTGGAAGCAGGTATATTGCAGGACTCAATCAGTATTTGGTGGAAGCAGGTATATCAAACCCCTTAATCAGTATTTTGTGAAAGCAGGTATCTTGCAGGCATCAATCAATATTTGTTAAAAGTATTCTCTTAATCAGTATTTTGTGGAAGCAGGTGTATCGCAGGCCTCAATCAGTATTTAGTGGAAGCAGGTATATCAATCCCCTTAATCAGTATTTTGTGGAAGCAGGTGTATCGCAGATGTCAATCAATATTTGGTGGAAGCAGGTATATCAATCCCCTTAATCAGTATTTTGTGGAAGCAGGTATATCAATCCCCTTAATCAGTATTTTGTGGAAGCAGGTATATAGAACCTCTTAATCAATATTTGGTGGAAGCAGGTATATCAAACCCCTTCAATAGTATTTTGTGGAAGCAGGTGTATCGCAGGCCTCAATCAATATTTGGTGGAAGCAGGTATATCAAACCCCTTAATCAGTATTTGGTGGAAGCAGGTATATCAAACCCATTAATTATTATTTGCTGGAAGCTGGTATATCAAACCCCTTAATCAGTATTTTGTGGAAGCAGGTATATCAAATCCCTTAATCAGTATTTGCTGAAAGCAGATATATCAAACCCCTTAATCAGTATTTTGTGGAAGCAGGTGTATCGCAGATGTCAATCAATATTTGGTGGAAGCAGGTATATCAATCCCCTTAATCAGTATTTTGTGGAAGCAGGTATATCAATCCCCTTAATCAGTATTTTGTGGAAGCAGGTATATAGAACCCCTTAATCAATATTTGGTGGAAGCAGGTATATCGCAACCCTCAATCAGTATTTTGTGGAAGCAGGTGTACCACAGGCCTCAATCAGTATTTGGTGGAAGCAGGTATATCAAACCCCGTAATCAGTATTTGGTGGAAGCAGGTATATCAAACCCTTTAATTAATAATTGGTGGAAGCAGGTATATCAAACCCCTTAATCAGTATTTTGTGGAAGCAGGTGTATCACAGGCCTCAATTAATATTTGGTGGAAGCAGGTATATCAATCCTCTTAATCAGTATTTTGGGGAAGCAGGTATATCACACCCCTCAATTATTTATTTTGCCACAACAGTTATATCACCCCACCTTGTTTATTTGGGGCAACAGGTTACAGGTATATCGCAGCCGTCAATCAGTATTTTGTGGAAACAGGTATATTACACCCCTCAATCAGGTTATTTTGGGGCAACAGGTTTATCACACCTGTTGCAAATAGTTGTTCCAAAAGCGCTTTTCCCTCTATATAGCTGCAGTATCGCAGCAGAACCGCACACAACTGCTGCACAATACAAATGCACTATAATATACTTTCTATGTTAGAAAGTATATGTTAAGTATATCACAGTATCACACCCCTCAGTATATCACGCCTATCGATAGCACACCCTATACCAGTCCTTAAAAGCACTTTTGTAGCCATATTAGCTAGCGTTTGGTGTCCACCAACAGTCGGTCTCTGCTCCACAAAGCAACCACTCCGTACACTGGCAAAACACAGAATGTAAAATGGCTGCCAGATCGGATTCTGTTATAGGGTGGGGGTGTGTACATGTGCTGAAAGTTTCAATTGGCTTTCCTGTCCCACCTGATGTGTGTGTCATGTGTCAAAGTTCGGCGCAATGCAAAAGAATATTGCGCCGGCGGACATTGCCATATGTTCGCATGTGCGGCGAATCGCGAACGCGCAAAGTTTGCCGCGAAATGACCTCCGTGCGAACCGCAAGGCCATCTCTACCACTAAAGCCTTTCACCACATATAACTGAAGAAGTGAACTGAGAATATATTTTTCTTTTTCCACTGATATAAGCCACTAAAGGCTTTTTAACATAGCACTTGCACCCCAAGAGCTAATTGCTGGAATGACAGAGCTGTCTAATGGCTATTTGTAAATTGCTTTTGTAAATAGCTTTTTTTCACAATGAGGTTTTTCCTATCACTGTCCCTAGAGCCTTCTGACATCTCTCTCTGCACTAAGACGCTGTGCAATGATTCCTCCCTATCCTTTCCCTACACTTATAAATAGTTTTTTCAGTTGTTTTTTTCACAATGAGGTTTTTCCTATTGCTGTACCTAGCACCTTTTCACATCTGTCCCTGCATCAGAACGCTGGAAAATGTCTGAATCTAAGATGGCTGCCGTATTTATAGGGCTGTGACATCACAGGGCTGGCTGGCTGCTGTTTGGCTGCATGCAGGCATGTCAATCTGGGTGATCCCGCCATCCCAGATTTCCTTGCCCCATGTTTTCACACGTGCACAAGCCATTTTAGGAAAAATGCGATTCATTACCACGAAGCACGAGGAAATTCGCATTCGTTGCAAATCTAATTTTTCCTGAAATTCTGATCGAATTTCACTTCATCAGCTTCGATTCGCTCATCTCTATTTGAGTCATATGTCCATGGCTGAGTACTGGATAGCTATTAAGGATTTTTGCTATGCTTGTCAACCTTCTGTCCGTTCATTTCCAGTAGAAGTTAGAAAACTTACTAAGACTTATTGCCTTTTCATTGTATGTATTTTAGGGCCCATGCACCCAGCCTTGACATGGATACATGTGGTATCGATCTGCTGTTCTGTACATTTGTGGGCTCCTTATTTTATTTGGAGACACACAAGATTGTTTCTGTTGGATTCATTGTCTTTTCACAAAGTTACTAATCCCTAAAAGCATTTATCATTGACCTCAATGTTTCAGCTGTATTCAACAAGCTCCCTCTAGTGGTGACTTCAGGCAGTCAGATTTGTACTATTTGAAGTAGTCGTCCTATCTGTACATTTATAGCATATCATTAGGATATGACATATATGTTCGATAGATGTGAGTTCATATGTTCAATAGATATGGGTCCCAACTGTAAAACCTGCTCCTATCTTAAGAATGAGGCCCTGACGTGTATGGAGAGCAGGCCACACATGTGTAGCTGTCATGTACTTACCTGGCCGCGCTATTACTGCCAGCGTCGCTGTATCGCTGTGGCAACCAGCCTTGCTGACAGTGGAGCTAGTCGGCCTGTCAGGGAGCAAGGACGCCTTGCCAATCAGCATTGGCACCGGTGTCATGTTCTTCCTTAAGATGGGTTATTTAAACAGGCAACTGCTGGCAACGGTTGCTTGTGATTTGGTCTTCTTGCCTTACATGCTTAGTTTGTGTTTCATTTGGATTCCCGGGCTTCTGAGTTTTTGCCTGTTGGTGACTTCGTCTCCGACTGCTGATTCTGGTTCTGACATTACTTCCTGGTTTTGAACCTGCTTGGTGTATTACTTTGCGTCTATTTCTTCCTTGGTTCCGAAGGTATTGTCTAGTTTTGACTCAGCCTGTCTGACTTTTCATTTTGTCTCCCGTAAATAGGTCCTGCGCACTTAGTCAAGTCAGGGACCGTCGCCCAGTTGGGGGCTGTCATTTAGGACAGGTCATCCAAGTAGGTAGGGACAGTGGTGTAGGTGGAGGTCAGGCCTGCACTGTTCCCTACCTGACATGACAGCAGCTTTCTTCATTCACTTCTATGGGACTTCCAAAAATAGGCAAACCAGCAATGATCGGAGAAGACGCAGCGCATTTGTTCACATTGGGCTCTGTTCTTAAAATAGGAGCAAATCCCAAAGGTGGGACGCACACCTATAAAACATTTACGCCATATCCTATCTATGGCATAAATATCCCAGATGGGATAACTCCATTAAGGGGGGGTTCGCATTGGCGTTTTTGAATTCCCTTATAGGTTCCGTTATAACAAGTTATAATGGAATATAACAGAATTCTAGTATGGAATGCAAAATTGAAGCCTTTAAGAGGCATTTCGTTTTGCTCCGTTCTAATACATGTCTATGGGGACACATAATGGTTCCATTATACATGACGGAAAAATAGTCCTGTAGACACAACAATTTTTTCCATTATGTATAACGGAACTGTTATTTGTCCCCATGGACAGGTATTAGGACGGAGCAAAAAGGAATTCCTCTTAAAGGCTTCCGTTTTATATTCCATCCTAGAATTCCGTTATAACTCTGTTATAACGGAACCTATAACGGAATTCAATAACACCAATGCGAAACCGTCCTTACACCATCGCTATGCAGGGGATTTGGAGCTCCATAAAAAATCTGCAGCAAAATCTGTAAAAATGACATGCAGATTTGTTGCAGGTTTTGCTGCAGATTTACCACGCATTTCATCTTATACATAGCAAAGGGCGAACTCTGTGGTGGATCTGGCACAAGGCGTGTACGCTAGTTTTTTGCACTCTGCTTGTAAAGTTTAATTATTAATAATTAATAACATTTTCAGGCAATGAAGCTCTAAGCATACAGTTATAGTGTCTGCATCATCAACCAGCCTTTCACATAAATGAGAATCAACTTCTCCATTTCCCGTCATGTCGAGTCACCTCTTGTCCATTTCATTAGAACTGTTTAAAAATGTATTTTTAATTTTCAGAGTTAATAAACTCTTCGACTATTTTCTCCCAGGGTCATTCATCATTGTCAGGCTTCTCAATGTACAATTAAGTACTAATTCAAAAGAATCTTGACCTACCACAAGGAGCCTGAAGTTATTACTGCAGCTGGGAGCCTTTATGAAGAATTCTGATCATTGTCCGAATACCTTTCATCTCAATTGTAGACTGTTTTACTCGTTGGTTATCGATATTTTGCGAAACCCTCATAAGTAGAGTTGAGCGAACACCTGGATGTTCGGGTTCGAGAAGTTCGGCCGAACATCCCGGAAATGTTCGGGTTCGGGATCCGAACCCGATCCGAACTTCGTCCCGAACCCGAACCCCATTGAAGTCAATGGGGACCCAAACTTTTCGGCACTAAAAAGGCTGTAAAACAGCCCAGGAAAGATCTAGAGGGCTGCAAAAGGCAGCAACATGTAGGTAAATCCCCTGCAAACAAATGTGGATAGGGAAATGAATTAAAATAAAAATTAAATAAATAAAAATTAACCAAAATCAATTGGAGAGAGGTCCCATAGCAGAGAATCTGGCTTCACGTCACCCACCACTGTAAGAGTCCATTTTCATAAATTTAGGCTTAGCACCCAGGCAGAGGAGAGAGGTCCCGTAACAGAGAATCTGGCTTCATGTCAGCAGAGAATTAGTCTGCATGTCATAGCAGAGAATGAGGCTTCACGTCAGCCACCACTGCAACAGTCCATTGGCATATATTTAGGCCCAGCACCCAGGCAGAGGAGGGAGGTCCCGTAACAGAGAATCTGGCTTCATGTCAGCAGAGAATCAGTCTGCATGTCATAGCAGAGAATGAGGCTTCACGTCAGCCAGCACTGCAACAGTCCATTGGCATATATTTAGGCCCAGCACCCAGGCAGAGGAGGGAGGTCCCGTAACAGAGAATCTGTCTTCATGTCAGCAGAGAATCAGTCTGCATGTCATAGCAGAGAATGAGGCTTCACGTCAGCCACCACTGCAACAGTCCATTGGCATATATTTAGGCCCAGCACACACACAGGCAGAGGAGAGAGGTCCCGTAACAGAGAATCTGGCTTCATGTCAGCAGAGAATCAGTCTGCATGTCATAGCAGAGAATGAGGCTTCACGTCAGCCACCACTGCAACAGTCCATTGGCATATATTTAGGCCCAGCACACACACAGGCAGAGGAGAGAGGTCCCGTAACAGAGAATCTGTCTTCATGTCAGCAGAGAATTAGTCTGCATGTCATAGCAGAGAATGAGGCTTCACGTCAGCCACCACTGCAACAGTCCATTGGCATATATTTAGGCCCAGCACCCAGGCAGAGGAGGGAGGTCCCGTAACAGAGAATCTGGCTTCATGTCAGCAGAGAATCAGTCTGCATGTCATAGCAGAGAATGAGGCTTCACGTCAGCCACCACTGCAACAGTCCATTGGCATATATTTAGGCCCAGCACCCAGGCAGAGGAGGGAGGTCCCGTAACAGAGAATCTGTCTTCATGTCAGCAGAGAATCAGTCTGCATGTCATAGCAGAGAATGAGGCTTCACGTCAGCCACCACTGCAACAGTCCATTGGCATATATTTAGGCCCAGCACACACACAGGCAGAGGAGAGAGGTCCCGTAACAGAGAATCTGGCTTCATGTCAGCAGAGAATCAGTCTGCATGTCATAGCAGAGAATGAGGCTTCACGTCAGCCACCACTGCAACAGTCCATTGGCATATATTTAGGCCCAGCACACACACAGGCAGAGGAGAGAGGTCCCGTAACAGAGAATCTGTCTTCATGTCAGCAGAGAATTAGTCTGCATGTCATAGCAGAGAATGAGGCTTCACGTCAGCCACCACTGCAACAGTCCATTGGCATATATTTAGGCCCAGCACCCAGGCAGAGGAGGGAGGTCCCGTAACAGAGAATCTGGCTTCATGTCAGCAGAGAATCAGTCTGCATGTCATAGCAGAGAATGAGGCTTCACGTCAGCCACCACTGCAACAGTCCATTGGCATATATTTAGGCCCAGCACCCAGGCAGAGGAGGGAGGTCCCGTAACAGAGAATCTGTCTTCATGTCAGCAGAGAATCAGTCTGCATGTCATAGCAGAGAATGAGGCTTCACGTCAGCCACCACTGCAACA